>NW_017728947.1:51477814-51485448 GCF_001723895.1 Crocodylus porosus | reverse complement strand
CGGTGTTTCCTGTGGCGGAAGGCGGCGTGGGGCCGGGCCCTGACTGTGAGAGGGCGGCGCGGCAAGGGCCCGAAGCGAGGCGGAGGTCTATATTGAGCAGATTCTTTTTGGTGTTGGGTGGTGGAACTGGACCTTGCTCCATCCACTCCATGCATTGACCTGGTATTGGAGGGCTTCCAGGACCAGTGCAAAAAAACCAGGAAAAAAAAATAAGTCGAGGTGCACGTGGGTGCTAATGATGTTTTTAGGGAGCTCTCCCCAGGGACTCTCATACTGACTGCACCTTACAGACTGCTGGGAGCAGAGAGAGAAGCTTCTCTAAGCCCAAGCTCACTTGGTCAGATGCCAGGCACTGAGCCATCGAGCCTGTTAATTCACACTGGTCACAGAGGGGTAGATGACAGGTATGAATAGCTGCACCCAGAAGAAGGGAGAAGACCTGAAGCCTATACAGTAATAATCCAATATAGCAAGTAGCCAAGAGCCCCAAAGTCACTCTGCACCTTTACAGTGCTGACAAGCATTTGAATGACTCATGGTCAGGTGAGGTGACTCACTCCGAATTGCTCCAAACTCAGGTTCTGCTGCATGCAGCCAGAGGTACCTCAGTCATAGGACAGGCTGGTGGGTCTGCAGGGAGGCTGCCTGGTCTGGGGGAGGTAGTTGAGGAGAACAAAAACCAGCCAAGTCCTAGGGCTGTGGCCTGTGGCTGTGCTTTCCCACTCCCAGGGCTGTGCTGTGAATGTGTACAGACAGTAGGTCCAGTTAAACCCATGTTGATCAATTGTCCACCTGAGAAATAAACTAGCTTTAGACTGGGCACACCATTTTATGGCAGTTTAAGCCCAGTCAGTGCTTGCAGGCTCAACTGTTTAGATTGCCCTAAACTTCGTTAGGGAGATCTAGATGCAAGGCTTATACATACCCCACCCTAAGTCTTTTCTGTTTTGGAATACAAATTTTCCTTGTGCATTCTTTCTTTCCTCTTCCTGAGGGTTGATCCATCTCTGCTGCACAGGATCTTTCCAAGACTGACCAGTGTCCATAAATTATGCCACAAACTGTAGGGAGAATAATAGATAGGTGTGGTAAACTGATTCTCTGGAGGGAGAGGACAAGTACAGCTGAAGCTTCAAGAACCAAATGTTCAAGTGGCCCTTATGTATCCAAGACAACCATTGTCTCATCTTTTTTTATTTTTTAGATGGGGGGGAAGGGAGGCATGCACACAGGGATTAGTGAAACGCATTAACTGGCCTTACCACTGAATTATTAAAGCATTTCCTACACCACCATCTTTGGTTGGCTTGTTTGTGCATGCTAGGAACAGGTCTCTGGGAAAATAATCCCATTGTTGGTCTGTGACCTGTGCCCGCTGCAGAGCTCAGTCACACTTTTTGAAGACACATGGGGCTGTCACAGCTGGTTGTTTTGTTTTTCTTTGTAGGGAGGATGAAAGGGAATGGGGAGGTGAAGTATTTAGAGTAAAAGAAAATTGTGTTAACATGATACAAATTCTGTTTATTCCAGGTGGAGAAATACTCCACCTTCTGCATAAGCTCCTTCCTATAAAAAAAGGCCCCTGAAAAAAAGGACAGAAGATTGCTAGTATATTGTACAAAAACAATTTCAGCTTTGTTCTGATTTTAATACATGGCTGTTGGGATGTGCCATGCTCTTTAAAACTGGAACAGATGTTCCAAAATAAGGTGGAAATATGAAGAAAAGCTAGATCTAAGGAAATGTTTGTACTACAAACATTTTGAAAGGTGTCTGGTCATGACAGTCACCAAGTTGAAAGACTATAGTTGTATCTTCCCTTCTGTGCTTTTAGATAGTTGAGTAGGTCATCAGAACAGTAGTTTTCCAATGTAGGAGAAGAATCACCTTTCCCCTTATGAGTGCATGTTAACTGCATCTTTCCGATGTAGACATATACATTTCTAAAGAATGAGGTATGACTTGACAGTATTTGGGTCTGAATAGAGTCATCTGCCTTCTTCCAGAAAACACTTACCTTGGAAGAACAAATTCTTCGCAGAAACCTACACTTCTTTGGGATAGAATAGTACTGAAGCAACAAACAACTGCATAACTAGTAGCTTGTCTTCAATTATTACTTAGAAGTTTCTTTTTCTCAGTAAATTTCAATTAACAAAGCCTTATTTTGCCATGACTGCCTGTTAGTTGGTAATTACAAGCTTGATGACAATTAATTCCTTCATCCACCCAAAGGGACATAACCACACAGCATCTTTAGCAAAGGGTATTTTTCAGTGATGCTTTTTATTCCTTTTTTTGGCTGCTGTCCCAGCAAAGGGATTTAGAACAGCATCAGTACAAATACTCTCATCTGCAGCTCAAACATGAAGTCTCTTGGAAGTAGGGAGAAATTGTGGCAAAACCTAAGATGATGTGACAAACTAAGAACACTTTGTGAATTAGAAGGGCAATTTTAGGTCAGCAGAGAAATAGGAATCTCTCATGGATTTTGGGGAATTTCATGCTTGTCTTAATATGTGTAGTGAATTGGCTATTCTTTGCTAATTTTTTTTTACAGTCATTAGAATACAGGAGGCTGTTACTATGGTCCCTGTACTAAAGGTGAAAGGATATGTAATATCTTGGTTTAGATTCTCCTCATTCTTAAACTAGCTGCTGAGCCAAGTACAATACTCTTAGTAGGAAAAGTCTGCTTTTGAACATCCTTCTAAGTAGGTGAGGGAAGAGGGGTATGGGGAGAGGGGAAGTCTTACATAAGGGTCTTGATGTCAGTATGGATCATTATACAGAAATAGAGAAACATATGTAGGATTGGCGATTCCTAGATCTGTGATGCCCTAGAGCACTGGCTTTCAATCTGTGGTCCGTGGACCCCTGGGGGTCTGAAGATTATGTCTAAGGGGGGAGGGTCCACGTAAGTTGACCATGATCAATCAAAAGTATGTGAATACCCACACTTACCGTTCAAAGGGGTTCCGCACCTCCATTTGAATTTTTTTTAGTAGTCTGCAAATGAAAAAAAGATTGCAAACCACTGCCCTGGAGTTCTGGAAAGTATGCCCTATAAAAAGAACCAAGTAATGTATTGCCACCTTTTAAAGAATTGAGAAATAGAGCTGAATGAAGGGAAGGAGCCAAAAGGTAAAAGGAGTAGACCAAGATCTACCCTAACTTGTCAGTAGCTTCAGGGAAGAATGCAATACTGATGAAAACATAGCCTCCCATCTTAATAACAAATGTAACTGGTCTTAGTGGCAGAGATTCCGGTTCATTACAAAACAAAACACAAAAAAACCACAATGCTCCAAACTCTACACTTGATGAAACACTTTGTCCCACTTTCTCATGCATTACAAAAGTCCTTGGTACTTAAATCACCCAATCATTCACTGCTAAGAGAGAACTGACAGCAGTAGTTTCAGTGAGAAGCATTATAACTAAGGTTCTTACACTTACATGGTTCAGTACCCAAGAAGAGAATGCCAAATGCCACGTGAATGAATAGGTGATACGTGACTGAACATCTGGTGATTCTTAAAAAAAAAAAAAAAATGTTCTAAAGTGAGGGCCATAGCAGTTACTCTTTTTACTTCAGGCTTTCTACCATCTTTCAAGTCATAATACTCATTTTTAAAAAAAATCTAAGCTTCATTTCATGCTAGCATGCATAAGGGTACAATAGTAAAACAAAATAGCTCTTGTGAGGATGGAGGCAAATTTCGGTTTGAAAGGCAAATGAATAACTTACCTTGTTACTCATATCTGAAGGATGATCCTAAATTTAATTTCAAAAGCACCTGGTATCTTTTGTGATAGCTAATCTAGCCTATAAAAACAAACAGGATATTTTAAAGAATATTTAAGGAAAATTTTAAGTTTGCGCTTTGAAATGTGCCAGCTTTTAGTGGATTGCATACATGTGCAGGGTTATAAAGTAGCTGTTCACAGATTGACAATGCCCAGATATTGCCTGAATAAATAAGGCTGTCTTTGAATTCAGTAAGAAAGCCAGCAGCACATGGAAAAGACACCATATTGGGTACTCTGCTCATTATGCAGTTGTTTGATACAATTCCAAAAAAATAAGCCCTTTACCCATCATTACCTTACACTGATGATTCAACAGGCAGGCTTATTAAATCATAATTTGGCTCATTTGATACTCCATATCTTTATACTCCATATACATGGAGAGTGAAATTCTGGCTGCATTGAACTCTCCCCTTAATTTAAGTAAGACTCCCCTTAACTTCAGTAAAGGCAGTATTTGCCTTTATAGTGTTTGAGTATTTCAAAACAAAAGCATCTACACTAGATTTATAACTGCACTGAAGTAGCCAGTGTTCCACCTTTTAGTAAGACTCATGCAAAACTACATACTCATCTGTAAAAATAGCAGAACAACAGTGTCAAATTCTTCTATACTGGGACTAATTGAGATTAATAGTATCAGGGAAGAATAGGGTCACAGAAGCAAGATGCTTGCTGTCAAAAAGGGAATAATTTCAGCCTCTGAAGTTCTTGGCTTTTCAATATGCTAGACTCAATGGGGGCCAACCCTTCTGGCAGGTGTGACACAAATTAACCCTACACCTTTCCCCAAGTGCCATTCCACACCCCTTCCCATGAACTTTAATCATTTCTAATCTTGCAGTACTAGAAGCTTTTCCAGCTAGAAAGTTCAATACTGACAACTGTGATTCACTGAAAGACAAAAGCAAACTAAAACAGTTCAGAAAAACTTACCACTCCACTGCCTTTGTATTCTGAGAAATCAAAAACAATGGACTTTAACTGCTTAACTACAGTAACAACTTAAAAACAAGACACTTGAAAGTTGGGGGCTATGTTTACCGAAATTTAAAATACTGATATTCCCACAAACAGTGTCAGTTTTGATTAATGATTTGTTCTGTTCTTAAAAAAAAAAAAAAAGAGAGGTTGCGGGGAGCCAAAACTTAAGCCAAATTATGTTAGACTGCAAATGTCAAATATAATACTCCACTGATTTGACAAAGTTATCTCCATCCATGGCCATGGAATCCACATTGATCTACTAGATTCTACAACAGCACTAAGGTTAGTAAAGGAGATACCATTGGCCAGTAGTGTCATGCTTTCATTTGCCCACGTTAGCCATTATTTTCATGTTCCAGAAAGTTTTTAAAGAGGGTGGAATGTGTAATGCTGGACCAGTGAAGAGTAGACTGAAAATGCACACCCATTCATATAACAGCAATTGAAAAGGAATAGCTCAGCTGCATAAAATACATCTTTCCAACTCAAAAACTTCTGCCTAATGCCATCAACTGATTGCAGTAAGGTTCACAGGATGTTCCTTGACATTTACACATCATTAGTCCAAACCTTTTAGAGGTTCTCCTCTCACTTCAGTATACATTCTAATACTGTAAAAGCCTTAGTCTGCCTGTCTGTCCGTAACACTTGATTCACATTCTGATTGGTTGGCTCGGCAGCCAGAGTGCTCTGTACAGACACACATGGTAGAGTGCCACCATGACATTGGGGACTGAGAGGCAGGGGGGCGGGGAGGTGGCCTCATCCCTGCCCCAGACCTGTTTCTTGGAGGCAGAGGGGCACAGGGGGGACTGGAGTGCCACTATAACAGAGGGGACAGAGTGATGGTGGTGGTGGGGGCGGTTTGAGGCTAGCAGTGCTGGCCTCGAGGGGGGTGAAGAAGCAAAACACTGCTCTTTAGAGGCGGTGGGGTTCTGGCGGTACAGCACTAGCCTTGCCCCCACCCACAGTGGAGTGTCGCCATGACTGCGGGGACTGAGGAGCCAGAGCAGGGGAGCAAGGCCAGCAGCACTGTCCCCCCCCCCAAACAACAGCTGGCAGGGAGGGGGAGGGGAGTGGGAAGAGGAGGGGAGGTTACCAATGGCAGTGTGTGGCCACCCATTGTCATTTGCAAGCTCCTCCATCCCCACCCCCATGGGAGGCAGCAGTGGTAGCATGGGGTTGAACAGGGAGACAACACCTGAAGCTGGGAGGGGGGGAGGAGCCCAGGCCCAAAGGGTCAGGCAGGGAGTACACCTGGCCCCCGAGGCAGCTGGGGGTGGGGAACAACACACAGAGGCCTCTGTCACCCCCTACCTCATACTTGACAGGCAATTTGCTAGTACTGTACACACAGAAACTCATCCCAAGGGCAACTGTGCAACATATTTTGCATTAGTATTGAAGCTGCAACGTGGTGGTTCAAAGTAACTGTTAGGAGGCTCAAAGTATTTGTACACCGTAAAAAACAAACATTAACATTACAGTTCCCAGCCCAAAGGAACCACGATCCATGACTGATATATTTATTTTTACAATGGAAGAACCAATGCATTTTCTTCAGTTGACACCAAGGCTGATGTTTTCCTTGATATAAATTAAATACTTGAAGTGGTCCTGCAGCATAACATATCACATATCCATGAAAATTGCTTATACAGTAACAAAGGATTCTGAAGACCACTGTATAAATGAGTGCATTTCCCTGGCATACCAGTAGCATATACCCAATATTACCCACATTTTTTTAACCAGAGTAAAATACTTTAAATTTAGAATTTGAGGTGAAAGAATTTCTTAGTGATTTTTTATTTTAATTGGACCAACCATGTAGTTGGGATAAAGTCAGATAAGCTTTGGAATGCAAGACATTCTTCATTAGGTAATTCTTGACTCTTGCATCATTTCTGGATCACAGCTACAACATTAGTTTTACTATTAATTTATAATGGTACGGCCACATCAGCTAGACACTGAAATGGTTTGCCTAATCAACTATGGAAACCTCATTTTAATTGCATTTTTAATTATTTTTTTCCTGGGTATTGGGGAAAAACATCCCATTTTTAGCAGAGTCATTATATTCTACACAGTAGTATTTGATGAGCGTCTTCTGAAGTGTACTCCAGCAATTAGACTGCCTTCCTTTTCTGTCTGGTATCACTACTATTTAGTGCTGTGATTTGAAAGTCTAGAAACAAATGTCAATTTTTTCCAAGCACAGGTTATTTTAATAAATCTTTACATGAATCCAAGGGGGAAAAAGGTAAATAGAACAGTGCAGCTAATGCAACTATTAACCAGAAAATGTCTTAGAAGATACTAACCTTTGTGTGTACACAAGTAGAATAGTCTACCTTGATTTGGGTGAAAAACTTTGGTTTTTTAAACTCTCAATGGTAAACCATATTGATTACTGTTAATTAACATGCTTGATAAGAAATAGTAATACAAAACTATTTTTTACAGTAATCTTGCTACCTGAAAACGGGAAATATGGTTAAGTATCTCCAGAAGTTGGATCTTGTGCACTTGCCCTCATTGCTACCAAAAATGAGTGATGTAAAGTAACTCCCATAAAAGCAATAACTGAACAAAAGTAATACCGGAATACCAGAGAAGGGTTAGAACATGTGCGCACAAAAAAACCACACATGAACCCTAAACTATGCTGCAACATAAAACCAATGTTGCTTGCACATCACATTCGAAAGCATACTTTTTTAGGCGGAAACTCAGGACTCAAAGGGATTTTTAAAAAGCATACTAGGGCCACACCTGCATTTGCAGGCTTCTGTTAAACCCATGTATGTAACCTTCTCCCCCCACCCCCA
>NW_017728947.1:51449645-51477714 GCF_001723895.1 Crocodylus porosus | reverse complement strand
CCCACAACCCCTCCCCCCAAAAAACTACATATTTTTTTTTTCTTTTTTTGGAGAGAGATATTTGTTCTGGTTCCTTTTCTGAAATAAATTAGATTAAATGGCATATTATACAAGACTGCAAAAAAATTTGAGCCCCCAAATCAAATATATACATTTTTAATATCTGAAATATTTACAAGATGGAACCTTTACACGATCCCATTTGTTAAGAACAGTGTTTTTAAATGTCCTCTCAAGATGCAAGGATCTAGTAACTCAAGGTCACAGTTATGCTTTCTGAACAAGTCAACCTGTATCCTTCAATTAAATACAATTACAGAGATGCTGGAACAGTTGTACGTAATTGGTTTGCTCGTAAGAACTGTGTTTAAAAATTAAAAATATGTTTGAGAAAGTTTTGCTCCCTGGAAAAAAGAAAAATAAGTCATCCTGCAATCAAACAGCTCATAGCACATCATCAGTTTGTCTTTTTACCTGGGTATGAGATTAAAAAAATGCAGTGTACAGTACAACTTGTCATTTATACCATATTAGCTTATTTATAAAAACCCATACAGACAAGGCAGGAAAATATCACCCTCTTCCATTGATAATACAGACTGCTTATAGTACAAAACTGAAGAGAAAAAAAATAAGGCTGGTTTGATGGTATGCATAAAAACAGACTTCAACATTTTTTTGAAAATTTGGGATTTAGTTTTATAAACGACTATTATCCTTCACCCTCCTTCTCTGCTCCAAAGTGTTCTAAACTGGCTTATTTTCCTTCTAAATTCTAAAAAAGTGTTTTTAAAAATGATGTGTTTAAAAAAAAAATCAGAGTATTTTTCAGGGCAGTGGTAAAAGCTAAAATGAAATAATTCTGCACAAGACATCTCAAGTTAAAAAAGGAAACCCTCCCCCCCACCCCCCAAGTGTGTATACTGAGAGGTCCTGCTCTAACCCTAATGGAGCCAGAAGCTTCTGCAACTTGTGCTCCTTTTAGGGGAAACTGACTGTGTCTGCAAGAGGAATTCCGCTGCCAATTTCACAAGCAATTCCAAGTTGGCAAAGTACTATCACTTTTCCTGCAGTGTTATATAGGAACAAGAATTTTAAGGCAGCTTCTTTGCTTAAGTCAGATGAGAAGACAAGTTAACACACATCCACTCTCTGTGAAAGCCAGTAGAGGCTCCATCCACTTTTTTTTTTTTTTTTTTACAATTCTAATTTCAAATTGCCTTCTGATCACTTTTTAAATAAAAAGGAGGAAGATGGAAAGAGGATGATACACTTCCAGTAAAATCAATTACTGTGTTTGGAAACAGATATACTTTCACATTAAGTGCAATTTTTTTTGTAAAACAGGGGAGTCTTTAATATTTACAAGGAACAGGTTAGCAGAACAAGATTACCAGAGACTGTGTACAGTAGCTGCTGCTTATAAAACATACAATTAACTGTACCTGGTGAATTATAGAGAACCAATGCAGGATTCAGATAACTATAACCGAGAAGGGCAGAGGACAAAAAAAAAAAAAAAAAAAAAAAAAAACGTTCACATTTTCTACATTAAAAAAAAAAAATTACAGGTCTCACAAATGTCTCCCAGGACAGAGAAAATTCAAAAGTTCCTGAATGCTGGAAAAGAAAAAAAACAAAAACTGAAATGGGACCCTAGAGGGAAGAAGAGTGCTTTACTTCACTAGACCAATCTTCTTGGCTTCTGTTTCATATATCAATAATCTCCACATTTTGACTATAAAAACTTCTGCTTCTTCATCTAATACCTGTAGATGTGAAAATTAAATATAGCAGGTTACTGGTGAATTTTCACTTAGAGAAACTACATTGAAAAGTAACAAAGCCAACGACTTTGTTTGCTTTCACAAAATTTATTTTACTCCCTAGATATTTAGTTTATATAGTTAATTTTCCATCATGAAGCAGCAATGTTGGATTATTTCTGGAAGGGGTGGGTATTATTCTTAAGGGCAAGCAATGTATTCCTAGTACATACCAGACTAAGCTGCTTTGAATCTTTTCAGTAAAGAATCACATAAATATTACCGATTATGACTAAACCCTGACTAGATTGTAATCATTTCAAATATTTCAGCTGGAAAAAGTAAAAACAAACCCAAAGTATCTTAATTTCATGAAATTCCCTTTTACTTCTCATCATACATTTTTTAAAATTAAATCTGCAAGCAAGAAATACATTTCATGTGGTCTTTTAGGGAGCAAAACCATTTAGTCACTAAAATGGGAGAGCCCGAACTAAAATGTTAGGTATGTTTAAGAATTCTGATTTAGTTTCAAACTGTACAGCCTCTCCATAGGATAAGCCAAATCAAAGCATTTATTTGAGGGAAATCTGGAACGTGAGGAGCGTTTTTACTTGGATCAGTGTTTTGTGGCTGGTACTCTTTGCAAGCACTAGCACAGCATTTACCTCAGGCACTTTCCCCTTTGTTCTATCACTACTGAATGTATGCACTGTGGTCCCCAATCCAACTCTCTCACTGTCATTTTACAAGAAAACAAACAACTTTCATTCCTCGTCAGAAGTTCTGTGGAGTAGCATGACAATAGTTCAATATATTGCTCTATAGTTCTTGCTTCTCCTTTCCTTCCATTCCCCATAAGCAGTGGGCCATAACACTCTCTTTCCATGCCATACACATGCAGGTTGCAGCCAAGTTTTACAGTGCTGTCCTGGACTTTTCAACACACAAGCTTTAGTCTCTGAGGTTATTAGCTCACAATCTGAATACTGTAACCCAGAGGCGGGCAAAATGTGGCCAGCCAGGCTATTTTATCCAGCCTGCAGGGCCCCTAAAAAATTTAGAAAATATTTATCTGCCCCTGGGCTGCCTGTCATGAGGCCCTGGATGACTTGCCAAAATTCATTAAGTGGCCCTCCGCCCAAAATAATTGCCTGCCCCTGTTGTAATCTCATACTTCACCCCTACACTTCTCCACACCCAAGCTATCCCCTCCATAAACACTCTCCACTCCATAAACGCTCTTTGCCATTCTTATCTTGTTGGCTGAATCTTCCCATCCCCCTTTGGATTGGCTTCCACAAGAGTCCCTTTCCTCAAAATCAGTTTTAATCTTTTGGTACTCCTCTCTAATAGTCTCCTCTCTTCGTATTATCCTTTGTATTTCTTGTCCTTTACCATGTACCCACTTTAACACCTGAATTGTCTATTCCTCCTGCAGTCTCCTTTCTTTCATGTTGCACCCTTTCAAACCACTCCCATGTAAATCCAAATGCTTTTGAAAATCTATCCATATTTAAATTTATATTATGAAGTGACTGATTATGTATTGGGAGCCAGGGTCCAGGACTGGATGTTGGAAATACATTAAGGACACTGGCATTGAAGCTTGCCTTTGCTGCATGAGATGGGAAGAGAAAAGAACTGAAATATATAACAGACTGGAAATTTTGTGTAATAAAAGAAAAATCCAAGGATCTGACACGGCCACATCACTTCCAATAAGTACTCTTTGTATGCTGTCACTCTTTCTTACAGGGTGACTGCCCAAGATCTACCAAGACAGAAACACTTCATTTGGAAAATGCCAACCACCTGTCAAACTGAACCATACTAATTTTGCCTAGCAATTATGCACTATCTTGTTGCTTCCTCAGAAAGGAGGTGTGGTTTCCTGCAAGCTGGACAAGGGACCTTTTCTACAGAAGGTGGCAAGTATGGAAGGAAAAGGAAAACAACCCTCCTGCCTCCTTTGTCCTGCCTTAGGGGACAAAGATTGGCTCCATATCCCTAGCTCTGTGGATCTGACATGTACAAGATGTAGGATAACAGTAATCCTATGCTCCCAATTTTCTTGGGCATTAAATAGCTGTAATGATAGTGGTATTATTTACTATTGCCAGTAAATGCACTGATCACTTACTGGCTAAAACACATTATTGTAGGTGCCTGTGTTTCATCGTAACTTTGCAGTCAATTATTATATTCACCAGTCTCTTCAAAGCAATTTGAACATAGGCAAATATCTAACAATTCAAAAAACCCAGGAATTCTGAGTTAACCACTTGTTATCATCTACATTTTACCCTAGAGTGTCAGATTGGTATGGACTGTGGGGGGTTTCTGCCTGCCTCTGTAGTAGCTAGCACGTCCCTTTTCCTAGTACGCTATCTCTTGAATATATATTAACAACTCTTTACAAAAGTAGGACATTGGCTGCCATGATCCCCCTGCTTCACCTGTGGCAGGTTAGGATGTTGTCTTGTCAGGGTCGGTGGTAATTTTACTAAGAGGTTAGACTATGGATTTGTATAGGATAGCTTGGATAGAAATGATCCTGCCTCAGGCAGCGGGTTAGACTAGATGACCTCTGGAGGTTCTTTCCCACCCTACTTCTCTATTATTCTATAGTAGTGTAGATAAGAAGTGTATAAATTAAAGAAGTTCTGAACAGATCTGAAGTTATACAATTTCCACTTACCATAGCAACATCGTCCAATATGCTCTGTGGTGAACTGTGAGCCATAACCTGAAAGATAGAAATGGCTTTCAGTGTGCAAACTGAAAATTAAACAGTACTAATATCAAAGATCTCTGAAAAAATGCCTAAAAACTACAAAGATATTAACTACTTTCTATTCAGAATGTCTGCCTATTCTAGTAACAAGCTGGTGCCGTGGTACTAGATGCTTCTAGGCGGCTGTTTCTGTTATACAGAGTATCGCCTGAATACATAGCAGGGAAAGTGTTCTTTGGGGGGGTGGGAGGGAAAGTGCTGCTAGCAAGGAATGGTTGCTCTTCCAAGGTGTTGCTAAATACCATATAGTACAAAATTGGCAAATAGAAGTAATGTGTTGACAGAAAAATATTTTATTGATATAGAATTGCAAACTACCCTCTCTGTTTTTTCCTACAGCAATTTCTTGTGAATTCTTAAGACTACATTTCCTTTTACAGCAGCGAAGGCTATCTTCAAAGGTATAAGCACCAACTGTCAGGGCTGACCTCAAAGGAATAAGCACCAACTTTCCACCAATAAGCCACAAAAAGAGCTACAAAGGATTCCATTAACTGTTTGTGCTTAAATTTCTCTTCATTCAGTCAGAATCTGTAGCTAGGAAAAGGGACACTACTAAGTGGGGGCATGAGCTATTCATGTTCCCATCATTAATATTTTACCATTGCATTTTTAGTTTAATCCCTTTGTTTGGTTTCAGTTAAAAATGGTGTTTATTTTAATGTATCCAAAATTGTTTCTGTTTTTCAAAATAAAACATCTTTTTACAGGAAGGCTACACCATAGTGATCTACACAACTACTTTCACATTCTAGAACAGCTCCTCCTAACGCAAAGCATGGAACATCACATGTTAACAAACAGGAGATGACTGCAAATGGATGCCTGCAAGGTGATTAAAAGAGAAACTTCCTGCTGTTATTCAACAACAGGAATCTCCATTTATGGCAATACATCATACCTCCCAAAATGAAAAGTTCATTGCCCCTCCTCCAGATTCCCTTTTAATTAAAATCAGGCCCCCTTAACCAATTCTCTGCTATGAATCAGAACCTCAGCAGCAGTTTAGACTCATATCTTTATACTCAGGTTAATTTCTTTTTCTCCCTCTCAAAATGAGGTTTTATACACATACACTTTGAAGGGGCACAGTCTTAAGATGCCCGTAATCCAGTATAGGCATGTGGCATGCATGGAACCTGGTCAAAAGTTTTACAGTCACAAATCTTACTGAAGTATTCTGCTCCAGAACCTCATTTCCCCACCTTCCGCATACCACCCCCACCTCTACTTGTAGCAGTATGATTTCAAAGACATTTTGCAAAAATAAATAACTGAATTGTACATAGCCTGTTAACAGAGTTGTTAATTACCACACTCATGGCACAGGTAGTAACTTTGAAATCAAAGAACGAAATATTAGCATCCCCATGGCTAAAGGGGCCATCTGATCAGTCAATGTGCTTATTCAAAAGTTCCAGAAACATCTTTTATATTTTCTTCAAATAACAAGTCTTAACTTATTTCAAGTATCTGGCAAAACCTCTAGGTTCTTAAACTCTTTAAGTTACGCATTTTTAGTAGACTAAAAATTAGTATTATGGCACAATGTGAAGTAAACTGAATTAAAAATGAAGTGAACAGAATTTCAGTAGTATCTTTCACTACCCGATTTAATAAACATTCCGTTTTAAGTTAGTTTGAAGCTTCTGCAAAATTCTCATCTTCTGCACTGGCAAGTTCTCACTACAGAAACCTGGTTCAATGTGCAGCACATTAAGGATGGCTGGGGTTTACACATACCGTGCATAAGCATTAAAGGAGCAGAGTTAATCTGGGCTGTGCACTATTTGTGTATCGACTGGCTGCTTCCAGCTATGCTGCTCAACATTATGAACAAAATCTATCCTTGTCTACCATGCAGTCTTCAAATGGTTATTTGGCTACCATTATTTTTAATTTAAAAGCAAAACCCAGATAGTTAAACAAATGTATTTGGAGAATTATATTAACCTTTGAACAAACAAAATCAACTAGCGTAGCTTCTTCTTCACCAATATATTCTATTATTTTCTTGTTGATCCAAGGTCTAATCCGGCGTTCCATTAGTGTCTGAAATGGAAAAGCACACCACTTAATGAGAATTCCCATCATGTTTACTGGTCACGTAGCTACTACCAAAGGTACAACTGATAGGGTCACAGGGGACTCACAATGCAAACCTACATAATAAACGTAATACCAGATCAGTATTTGAGCATCTGCTCAACAGAAATGCAAACTAATTTTCCATAAAACATTATACTATCAAACAAACTTGTTAACAACTGAAAAGCTTACCCTTTTGTGATATAGTCAATTGAAATATCTAGACTTCCATATATGAACTGCATTTAAGTTAAAAAGTTAAAATAAGTCTAAAACAAGTTTATTGTGGAATATGTATCAGCAGCTCAAGAGACATTCAAGAGTTAGAATAAGCAGGTAACCTGTAGAATAAATATCAGTCTACAGAACCATAAGAATTGCATTGGGTTTGTCTGGGATTTTTTAATATACATGGTTTACTTGGCAGATTGTTTCCTGATCAAAGTTAGCAATTTTTTTTTAATTTAAGGAAATAGTCACTCACTGAATCCACGATAGACCAATCAAGAGGATAAGCAAAAAGTTCAGGTTTGGCTGTGGGAATCTTCTCAATAAGACTCTTTATATGTTTCCGTTTTTCTTCTGTATTGACACTGCCCTTGGAAGAGCCTTTGTCTTCTTCACCATAATCCAAAGGGACTAATTTCCTTTTCCTGGGCACATCATCGCTGTCTTCATCGTCAAATTTATTAAAAACACTGTCCACAGCAAGCTTCTTCCTCTTCACAGCATTTGGTTGGTTGGGACTATTGCAGGCACCTACAAGGAAAGAGAAGAGGATTAGATGTTTGGAATCTGCAACAGGACAGAGTTACACAGTAACATTCATGCCTTCAAAATAAGGATCAGGGGCTACAAAAGACAGAAATTGTTGTCAAGCAATTCAGCTCCCATTTCCATAGCTCAGACTTCCTGTTCTATTCCTCATCAGTTTACCATGACACACTGCACAGTTAGTCAGTCTCTACTTTTTACTCTGTTGGTCTTTAAAAGAACATTGTGAATCAGTGCTCACAACACTGATCTGAGGTCTACTGACAGGATTCAATTGGATCCTTTCTACTGAAAGGATTCAACAGACTTTGCATCAGATTTTTAGATATTGTCCAATACAGAATCTAAGCATAAAACATTATCATAGCTCAAAGGCAGAGCACTCTTTAAGAATCCACTGCTTAGCACAGCAAGTCTTATGTTTTCTTCCAGATTTTGAACAAAAA
This sequence comes from Crocodylus porosus, assembly GCF_001723895.1. Classification (NCBI taxonomy): domain Eukaryota; kingdom Metazoa; phylum Chordata; order Crocodylia; family Crocodylidae; genus Crocodylus; species Crocodylus porosus. The sequence continues at coordinate 51,469,843 of NW_017728947.1, read as the reverse complement.
CAGCAGATCAATAAGAACTGCCATGGTTACTAGCCACTCGATATGCTAACTTGCTCTAGTTGTTCCTAAGGTTACAGTGTAATTAGGAAAACAGAACTGCTTCTCAACTTCTTAATTTCTTCTCTTTCATCCCTAAAAAAAAAAATTAAAATGAAATTCTAACTTGCCCAATTTGAGGCTAAGTCCTATTTTAGGCCGATGTTCCTCTGGTTGTTGCTGATCAGGTGAGTTTTCATGAGGGATAATAATGCCACAGGGAGATTCATCACCAGGTGTGTTAGGAGTTGCATTGCCACTAGCTGAAGAAACAGATGGAGCAGAACTGATGGGTCGCATGGTTGGTTTAAGGCAGGGCTTTTGCTCTGGCTCCTCCTCCTCTTCCTCTGGTTCTTCCCTTTTTTCTTCTTTTTCTGGCTTTTCCTCCTCTTCCTCCTCAGACTCTGGCTCCTGTTTGATTTGTGGCTGCCTGCGCCGTTCAGCTTCTTGTTCCATCTGCAATAAAACAGCCAGTTAACTCAGGTAAAAGTTGCTGAAAACAAACGCTGTGCTATTCAAGGCTACCTTGCAAAAGCACCTAACTAAATCTCCTCTCCATCCCCCAAAGAAGCATCTCCTGTAGAATCCTTTATTAAGGACTAAAGATGCACAAACCCCACTACTACCTTCATATAATCCTGGTTTATCCAAAACATTTAACTCTACTTTCATTTTTAAAAATCCAGATAAACAATTTTGTGATACTTACGCAAGATGACTGGAAACCAAAAAAGCTTTCTAGATCTACATTTGGATGAACAGAGCATGTATTAACTACTAGACCAGTTATACAAAGTCTCCAACATACTCAATGCTCAAATACTTCACTCTCTAATACTATAAGGATATTAATTGCTACTTGTCTGGCAAAAGGAAGGCTCTGAAGTTACCCTCTGAAGTTCTGCATCTGGATCAGGATGCCCTTCTGCAAGAAGACGCTGTCTGATTTCCTCCAACTCTTCCTTCTCTCTCTTCCGATCCCGTTCATCTGCTTCCATTTCTTTTTCCCTATCTCGCAGTCTCTTCTGAAGAGCACTACCCCTGTAGAAGATGCAAACAAGCACACAGACAATCAAATGAAAATGTAAATACATTGCAAGTAATGCCTGCAATTAATGTAACATGCAGGAAAGAGTGGCTTCCCCTTTCTTTCAAGTTTTGAACTCAAGGATCCATGATACAATCTAAATATTTATAAATGACCTGTATGGCAACAGGTATCTGAATTTCTAGGTTTTCTGCATACTTGTACTTCATTTTTGTACTAGTAATGCTTACATTTGTATTCTATTAAGGAGTTGGATAATGGCTGGACACTCAACATACCTGTAATATTTTGGATCATCTCTATCATCATCATAATCTTCTAGAAATTCTTTTAACCGTTTGCCTTCTTTTGCCTGCAAAAGAGACCAGTTTAGTATAAAAAATTCTCTCCCCTCTCAAACAATATACACCTAACATTTATTCCATTCTGATCCAAGCTACTAAGCACAAATAGCTCCTTCCCAGTAAATGGAGAACTTTTGGAAGAGAACCATATCCTTTTATTACTGGGTTAACTCATTTTTCTTTATCCATTTCTGACTTGTGGGAAAACAGAATTTCAATGTTTACCAGAAGGGGCATAAATATTTTGAAGCTCTGAGTGGTCCGTATTCTTGTCTCAAAGGACTAAACTAAAAAGCGAGCTCTTCAAATATGGAACTCTTCATAAGTAGTTACTATGGAGCCTAAATGTCAGTTTAAAGTGCATTGCCGGTTCCACCGAGTAAGAGTTTGATTTTGTACAACCAAGGCTTTCCTTCCAACAGGCACAGTTGTAAAGAACGCAGTAGGATTCAAATACTCCTGTGCAACATTATTAATTCAAGCACTGTAGCAATGCCTAAGTGAATGCAAAAAATTAAAATGCTATTTTTACTGTCCGCTTATAAAACCGACTGAAATGAAAATAAAAGTAGCAGTACAGATTTTTTTTAAAGAAATGAAAATAAAAAAAATCTGTACTGCTACTTTTAAGTTTCTTATGCTTTAAGAAAAAACATACAAGTACAAAATTATTTTGCCCCACTACCCCGAGCATTTCTTTACTCAACACTGGAATACTTCTAAGAATGAAGATACCAAATTTTTTTTGGAGAATCAAATTCCAATTTTAAATTCTGGGCAGTATCTGGGTATATTTACTGCTATGTGCTCCCTAAACCTAATAAAGCCCTAATAATGGCAATGGGAGGTTTAGCCACAGATTATGGGAAAATACTGCTTTTCAGTAGTAACCAAATCTTAGCATTTTTTAGTGCTTGTGTGTTATATTTCAGATCTCTCAGCAGAAAAAAAAAGTTCTCAAGGATGATGGTTATTTCATGACCTTTGTTTCTTCCTTCCCTGTTCTTCTCTCTCTCTGCATGTATTTCCCTGTAGCAATTCCCAGTGCAACCTCCCCATAAACTTCTCTTGCATCCCCCTATCCTCCTCTGCTCAAATAATCAACAGTAAAATAATTAATGCTGACATTTAAAGTATCATGATTAGGCTTTAGAAACAAAAAACTGAGATTATGGGAGCCTGCCTCTTTCAGGGTGAGATGAAACATTTCAGTGTGAGATGATCAGTTAACATTTGGAAAGTTACATTTCACAGATGTGTAATTAACAGGAATGGAAACTTGAACATACTAGGCCACACAGAGCTACTGCACTGCATGTACTTAACATCACTATTATGCTATGCAATAAAGAACACAGTAGGCTCCATTGAAAACCTGACAACTATGTAGATCACGGATTCAATACTACAGCATTGCAGTTTCTATATCAAAGAAACAGAATATTTTTGCAGCTGCCTACCTCTCTTTGTCGTCTTTGATAGAACTAGGCAAGCAGCTTTATTTCTCCAGTTTCTTACTAGCACTTGAACTCCTAAAAGCCTTCTATCACAAGTCTGGTCATTAGTTACACTTTTAAGTTATTGGATACAATAAAAATCCCCCCCAAACAAACCCCATATGAGCATTTATACAGTCAGGACAATATATCACGTCACAGTAGCCCTTTACATAAGGACAGGGACAGAACTTGCCCTGGTCCCAATTCAGACAAAGGAACAAAAAAAAAAAAAAAAGAGATGTAAAGTGTCATTGCAGTATCAACCCTCACCATTTCCCTTCGTCTTTCCTCTTCCCTCTCAGCTTCTTTTTCATATTCTCTACTTTTCTTCCGTTCTCTGATCTCCCAATTTTTAAGGCGCTGAAACAAAACAAACCACACTCAATACCAGAAACAACAAATTCAACTAAATTCTACGATACCTTAAAATAACTAAAATATATCCAAATTTGCCACCTATAATTTAAGCCCTTAAAACAAAGAAGCCCCAAATTCCCTTTCAGAGTGAATTACTTTGCGTAGTATGTATTTAAATCCTGCCATCCAGTGGCAAAGGGTTAGACAGTCTTGGGAGAGGAAAGGCAAGGGTGGAGGGAGAGTCAGCTATTGTCCAGCAAGACATCCACTGAGAAATCAGAAGTCCCTGCAGCCCATCTTATGCAACTTTCCAAGTAGTCTGAAAAATCTAAGTAGCATCTATCTGCCCCAAGTTACCTCTTGATAAGCAGCTTCTTTCTCACGAAGTTTCCTCTCCAACTTCCGGCGTTCATAGGCATCTTCTTCATCTTCTTCTCGGTCCCTTTTCTTGTCCTTTTCTCGTTCTCGTTCCCTTTCTCTCTCCCTTTCTCTTTCACGCTCTCGTTCTCGCTCCCTTTCTCTCTCCCGTTCTCTTTCCCGTTCCCGCTCACGTTCCCGTTCTCTGTCTCTACTTTTTTCTCTGTGTAAGGACAAAAACCTTAAGCATATGAAGTTTCCCCCCTGTATACCAACAACCACTGAATGTAATTGAACATCTAATGACTATTCCTCTTGTATTATACAAGGTCATTATTATAGCAACAGATGCATTAAAATGTTGATTAATATCACTTAGAAAAACATTCACCTATATTTTAAAGAGCTCTGTGATCAGTTTGAACAATAGGGGTTACAGGATACACTAGGATATACGCATACACAGCAGTTGCTAGCCTGCAAACGTAAGTCACTACCAGTGCTCCATATATATGCCTAATAGCTAAGACAAAGGGTATGTAAAATATTTTTTACTTAATTCTGAAGAGTTTGTGCTGTTTACAGGCATCTCAGAGAAGTTAACATGAGATAAGCTGGGTGAGAATTTAAACTGCAATAGAGCTTTCCTACCAGCATGAATAGGATAAAGGAGCACCTACCTCACAAGAGGAGACTAAAAAAGCTGTGAGGGGTTGTTACTGGCATCAGAGGTCAGAAGAGTATACAATGGGGAAGGAGAAGCACTATGTAAACTCAAAGACAATAGTGGTGAAAGAACAATGGATATGAATAAATTTAGGCTGGAAATTACATTTCTAACCAAAGGAACGAGGATGTGCAACAGTGTTCCAATAAGAGCAGTAGGGCTAAAAATAACTTGAGGAAACCTGATCGGTTTGTGAAAGGGATTTTATAATGTGCTTACTTGCAATAGCAGGGACTGATCTAAATGACCCATAAGGTTCTTGCCAATTTTATGATTTACTGATCTGGGCTATTCCTGTGTGTAGACAAGCCCTAAATCCCTTGCTCTCCAGACTACTCGGAGCAGAGGTATAAGATTAATCCAGGTAGGGAAGGGAAGAGATGTTGCTGAAAAAAGCAGGTCTTGCTGTAACATTCCCCTGAAGCCTTTTAAATGGAGAATGTTGCCCTGCTGCATGGTATATTAGAAAGAGAGAGAGAAGAAACACCTCATGTTGTATGGGATATGCCTAATGTTATCTTTAATTTGTATATAGAGGTTATAGTAGAATTGGTTATGAATAAATAATCCTCAAATTTTTCCTCTGTTCCCCAAGGTCACTTTTAGTTTTACCACCTGGGTTTACTAGGATTCTCTTCTGCTTTTGAGAAGGATGTGGAGAAAGACAACAGTAAGACAGAGAATAGTTTTGCATGATCTGAAGAGGTCATTTTCCATAATCAAAGTGACAGAGTAGGAGAATGCTTTAGCTAAGAATAATTTGTTTTGTGTGTGCTGGCCTGAAAAGTTAGGTTTAAAAACAAACAAACAAACAAAACAAAACAACAAACCAATAACGAAGCTTCATACTTGAGAAACTCAGACTTCAGTTTACATGCCCATTTTTGCTTTTACAATATTTTAGCAACTCATTTGCCCCAGGAACATATGAACTCACATACTCCATAACACCTCCATATGTCAATGTCCACAAAACTGTGGTCTCAAAATCTTCTGATTTAAGTCCCTAAAGTTAGGGCATTGACAATAAGTGCCAGTATTCATATACTTCACCCCCCACCCCAAAGGTCAGTTTTGCCTCTTCCCATCTGCCCGTTATTTTGAATACTATTTTTACATCACTGTGTTTAGCGACTAGCCTCTTCATAGTTTTCTGTTCATAATGCCAATTAGCACCACTGTGACCAAGAAAGGCAGCTTCATGTTTTGGAAGGGAAGGAAAGCTGTATGTCTCTTTGATTTATGCAAAATATTTTTTTCTAGAATGGATCTGCCATCTTACATTCCTCTTTTAAAGCATTACATTAGCACTCCTTATATTTTCATTAGAAAAAACACTTAATACAGCAAACTACAACATGCACATTTGGAAGCAGCCTCAGAAAGGACCATTTCTATTTCTGTTTTTATGAACTTCCATTACAGCAACTTAAACTCACTTACCTTGATCTACTCCGATCCTTGTTGCGATCTGAACTCCGTTCACGGTCTCTGTCACGTTCTCGATCTCGGTCACGGTCACGATCTCTGTCTTTAGTCCGGTCACGATCCCTATCCCGCTCTCGTTCACGCTCCCGTTCCTTCTCCTTTTCTCGTTCACGCTCCCGTTCCCTCTCTCTTTCGCGCTCCCTCCTTTCTCGTTCACGCTCCCGTTCCCTCTCTCTTTCTCTCCGTTCCTTTTCAATTTCCTGTCTCTCTTTCTCTTTTTTGCCTTTTTCCTCCTCCAGTTTCTAAAAACCAACAAGAGACCTTTTATAGTTAATTCCATAGTTATAGAAATGTGACATTCCCGGCGCAACACGCAAGGCTGGTAATGGACATGCCAAAACCGCCAGTGATTTAAAGTATTAAATAGTTTGTTTTGAACTCATAAGTATGAAATCAAAATGCAGCAATCACAAGACTAGATTTCGTGCAAAAAGCATAGATCTACACAGACCAGCAATCTCCAACCTTGGAAGGGTAGGGCTGGCCTTGTATGGTGTAAAACAACTGAGCTGCACTATACATAGTATATTGCCAATTATGGTTCACAAAAGAGCCACAGACTCCACAGGTGCAATAAGTCACTTGGGCACAAGCAAAATGAACTTTTAGCTGACAAAATTCATTCTGCTCAGCTAAACAAGTAATTCAACTGAATAGTAGCTGGGGCAGTGGGTGGTTTCCCCATGGTCTGGCCATACCAAATCTATGCTATCTGAATTTCTTTACCCAAAGTTTTCATCAACTTACACTGTGGTGCGGGGGGGTGGGGGTTTAAACTGAGCAGATGCACCCCTCCCCCATTTTTGCCCTCCCTAAAAGTTCTCTAAAATATTCACTGGTAAGAACTGGACTCTGCAGAATGGAATCCTTAGCTTTCCACCACTGCAAGATGGAAAGATTTAAAAAAGGTTGGAAATCACTCATTTGAAACATAGAAACTAAAGGGTTATCTACAGTTTTATTAAAATTGAATATAAATGGCAATTTTTTTCATTTAAAAACAAAAACAATGCCTATGACCAGAAGTCCTATTAGACAATAGAAAATACATCAATAGAATGATAGACAAATCCATCCTTGGAAGCAATTGTTGTGTGTTAACTTACAGATGTTGTGCTAGGACATGGACCGCCAACACTGGATTAACCTTGCCTATAAGCTATGTTTCTGGGAGGAAGAGCAAGTACACGGTTCACAAATATACCAAACAACAAAGACAGACCAAGTTTGTCAGCCTGACGGATGCCAGAACACCACATGATTTTAACATATGCTGAGCAGAAAAAACAGGTCTATCCCCTTTCACATTTACCACCACTGAAATGAAATTAAAAACTGGAACAATAAAATGTGCATTTTCTCTCTTTCTTTCTTTAAACAAAGCATTTAAGACAACTTTAAAAAGCAATCTTACCTGGTGAACATTCTTCTGTCACGGACCCATGGACCAGAGAACCGACAAAGGATTACAGAAATAAGGCTAACTCAAGTGATCAATATATCCAACCATCAAACCACCCTGCACCGATAGTAAAATACAGGCAAGCTGGTGGTGGATACACTGAAGTCACAAAAGAAAGAGGGGGATTCAAAGATGGTACAAAATTGACATGAAGAACAAAACTTAAATTCTAATGAATACAGGGCTGAAAACCTAGTTTTCTAAATGCAATTATTCTAGCAGAATCTTAAAATGCAATTTAAGCTTGAATTAGGTCAGATGTTAGACTATGCTACATCGACTTAAAAAAATAAAAAACTTACCTCTCAATTTCATAAACTTTTAAAGAAAAGTGTATATACCAAAATAATTGATACTTACAGATTATTTTAGATGGTCCAATAGAAATTTCTTTGTTTTGGCTGAGTGCCTGGGATTTTCTCTCAAACACTTTGTTCACACCAAAAATTTTGTCTCAATTTAAAAAAATAAGTTTTGGTCTTTTAAGATCCATTTTATAAATTTGGTTCTTTAAAAATCCAACAAGAGAATGGGCTGGCCTATCCTTTTTAATAATAAAACACTTATGTAATCACTGCTCCTAATATAAACAAGAGGGACTGAAAGGGTAATGGGATGGGAACGGTATCAGATATACTGAAGTAATGAACAGAAAAGGACAGGTAGAAGAATCATAAAATTTTACCTTGTGCTCTCTTCAGACTCGTCCGTGCTGTAAATGGACGCCCCCTGCAAGGCTGGTACCCTGACAGTCTGTGATTATTGTTTTATAAACTCATACCAAAAAACATGCAAAGGTTCACTGTGCTCACTAGCCAACTGCTACAGATTCAACAGCCCCTTTAACCATTCCACCCAATAGACAAAATGGCCATTTTAATTATAATCAGTTAAGTTGATTTTGAAACTTAAGAAATCCAAAATATCCCCCCAATGAAATAAATCAAAGGCAGTAAAATGCCTGACAGCTTCTGAAACAATGAAGCATTTCTTTTTCTTTTTTTAAAACCACATTTTTTTTGTATTCTATACCAGTGACTTGATGGGGCTTGGAATTCAACACAACTCCATTATTTTTCACCATTGACCAGTTCCACGTTCAACTGCTGATCTTTACTAGATTTCTTCTGGAGTTCTTTTCCTTGGGTATTCATTCCCAAATTGAATAGAGAGAAAAATGCAATATTGGCATTTCCAGTAATGTATAATTGCTTTGCCTTATGCTGATAAAGCTTTATGCAAACACAGTACCACCCGACAAAGGTACAAGGGAACACTTCACCTTGTTAGATCATCAACCTTTTCATCGATGTCCATCTGGGATATTTAGGAAAAACAGCGTGCTCAAAAACTGAACACTTGCTAACATTTTGCTGGGCCAGGCACCATTCCAGACTTGATAGGAAACTTAATACAATCTTATAAGCTAAACATTAAAATAAATACATTACATGCATAGTTTGCATTTCGCTGTCCATAAAGTATCACCTTCCAAAACCAGAAACATTCACAGATGCACTGAACATTAACAAGAACTTCTATAGGTGGGAACTCTGAGGTGGGATTTGCTGGGCACAAATGTTTCCAAGCCAGTTACCCCTTTGCATATTTTTCTGAGGGGGCATCCATAAATATAATAAAAAACAGAAGCTCATACTTACATCCTATTCCATGTTACTTTCCAAGCTGTGAGTTTCATCTTGCATTAGTCACCATATGATCTCTATCATAATGGTGGGGGTCAATGAATAGATTAGCTTTATGGGAATTTACAGTTCTTCCATGCATCTAAATTTTGGTAAGTCTGGTAACCACTGACCTAGTTTTAAAATTTTCCCCCACTCTTAACTAAGAACTATTAAAATAAAAAGTCTTAAATTTAAATTAAATTTCAGCTTTCCTTAAAACGTTTCCTTGGATTATACTAAACAACTGCCTACAGAAACACACTCAAGTGTATGCCTTACACTGCAGCCCCGTTTAGACTTTAGTTATAAATATCTCACTCATTGTATGTGTAGACACTTGAGTTGTCTTTATTCATGTTAAAGTGAGAAGACTGCAAAGCAATCAGTAACAATTAAATGTCTTAGAACAAAATGCCAAGGGCCACTTTAACGTGGTATTTGTCTTTTGCTGACTTTTAAAGTGCTACATGTATATTAAACCTATTATAAACAGCATTTCAAGTGATATTGTTATGTATTGGTAAATTTTATAAAAGTGTTCTTTTTGGATTCAGTAAAAGCCTAATTTTGTATCAAGTGCAAAAACAAGAATACTACCTTGTGTGTATCTCTGAATTTACTGATCTCTCTTGATATCAGGTCTCTTTTGTCTTCCTCCATTTCTATAGCATTTATATCCTCCTAAAAGACAAGGGGGACAGGAGGAAAAGCATTAAGAGCCATTTGTACAGATACAAAAGAACAAGAGAAAAGTTCAAGGTTAGAAGTTTTGTACCAGTCTTGTAAGAGATAAATAAAGCCCTTCTGCAGTACCAAACCTGACAGTCTGATGTTAATGAGTGAAAAAAAAAATCAGATGGACAAGAGTCACAAATCTGGTAACTAGCAGTAAACATAGTCATTGTCAAAGCCTACAATGTAAACGAACCTTGGTGATGAGTGGATAAGGTATCAGTGGGGCCACTGGAAATCTGCGGAAAATCTGCGGAAAAATCCACGGAGATTTTTTTTTTTAAAAATAGATTGCACACTACTCTGAAAAACAATGTTTTGTATGTTTGTACTATAAGCAATATTGTATTGCTGTGATCTTATTTCTTTGACTCAACAAAATTACAGAAGAACCTCGCTAATTCTCCCTTCACTGATCTATTTTTCAAAGATATAATAGATGCTGTAGTGAGGTCTCATTGGTAAGACTTCACTGAATTACAAAGCACACTACAGGACGTTTATTAGTGCACTATGATAGTGTCATAAATTAGACTAAACTACACTTGTCAAAATAAGCGACCAGAATATATGTGGTGCATAAGTCTCGCCTTTGTTTACTCGCTAATTCGCAAAATTTGGTAATCTGCACCATGGGTCTCCTAGTACTTAATGCGAATTAGCGAGGTTCCCCCATGTTTGAAACTGAAAAAAAAACCCCAAAACAGATTTCACTCATTCTCCATTCCACCCACAAACCCTCATCTCCCCCACATCAGTCATGCCTTCACCCAAAGAAACTGAAAGAGACTCAGCTGCTAACATCAGCAGAATTTTCACCCACCCCCAACCCCTTCAGGGGACAGAAGCCCCGTAACTCGCAGATTTCTTTTTTACATGGTGTCTGTTCCCACCTTCCTCCTCCCCACACCTCCCTCCCTCCACCCAACAGTAGTTCTCTCCCACTCCACAAAAAGTCAAGGGAGAAATATGCTAGAATCATCTCAATCCCCCCCTGCACACCAGAGATAGTACCACCCCGATTCTTATTTCCTTCTGTACCCATCAGGGAAAGGAAGTTAGGCGTGCAAGTTCAAACCAACAGTTGCTGTATTTGGTACAGCATATTCATCTACTTTGCTAGCTCAGACTGGTCTGCCTCTAGATCATGCAGAGCTAGCAGAACCCCCAGAAGTGTACTTAGTGCTCAGTTCTTGCAAGACCGTGGTGAGCTGGCAAGAACTCTTACAAATATTATAACTACCTGTTGTTATCTGTGGCCATAAGAAGCCACAGCACGGTACAAATTTCATAGTATTTGCATAAAATACAGCCCATAGTATAAGACAATGACTTCGTTCTTAAATTCTTATCCAAGGAATCTTGTCCCAAAGAAAGGTAAATTGAATTCTCAACTCAGGACTCTTACTCCTTGGATCAGCTGAGGCTAACAATGCAGTAGGGATAACAAACTCACTCCCAAGGGAGATGTTTTGCTTCCTGCACTGCTCTTATACCTCATTAGCAGCTGAGGTTGCAAGACTGCATGGAAATAGGATTATGCAAGAGATTTAAGAAATGGGTAAAAATCCAAGTTAAACTAGTCTCCAATTTCTTGAAGAGTATGTAGGAATTGGGCAGGTATCAGAGCCCATTCTTGCATGATTACAGACTCTATTGCAAACACCAAATTTTTGTTTGCTCATTGTCAATTGTTGATGTTCCCTCTTCTCCAGCTTACTTTAATCCATTAACAAAGTCATCCATAGAAACAGGTTTATGCCAGAACATTTCTGCCAAATGTCTGGGGGGTTTTTCCACCCCTAAGTCATAAATTGTTGGAAAGCCATTTGGTCAAACACAGCCAAACTAGAACATTTTTATAACAGCAATTTTATAATAAAAAGTAAGATCATAAACACACCATTCCTTCCTGATATATCCCCAAACCCTTCCAAAATATGCATGTATACCACCACTGAATGCATCCACTCTTCAGGTGGAAAGTAGGAGCAACCAGCTGGCTCGTAACATGTTATAAAATAGTGGGGAGAAGAGGAATTTTGGCAAAGGACATCAGAGCAAACCACTGCTTTGACAAAAATGTGCTGGGATTTCTAAATGTCAGCATAGAATAGGTAGGAACTTGATTTTTAAAGATCTCATCTGGAAAACCTATACACACATATTGAATTCAGTGCAGTTCATCTACCTCAGAAAAAAAGAAAGGCCGAGTCAAACCTGTCAAGATTCAAACCTGTGGTTCCAAGAAGTCTAGGTGCTTAGACCTAGAAGCCATCAAGAGGGGATAGCACCTAAGACTGACTAGATTTCAATTAAATACTTGAAACTGCTGCTGTCATCAATGCTTGTTGATTTGTTTTCTCATCAGAAGGTTAGGGTTAAGGTATTTGCACAGGGTTTGGCCATTATATAAAGGTGAGTTGAAGAAAAATCTGTTTTGTCCAAAATCAAAACACATACGTCCTCCTTCTTTTCCTTTTTCTTCTTCCTGGGGTGAGAGTCAGATTCCTGGGAAGGGGCATTGAGCTCGCTGGAATATTCTCGTATTAACACTTCAATGGCCCCCTTAATTATCTGATCTCTTCTCTTTGTTTCCTCATCCAGTGCTTCCTCATCCTCATTTGTGGATTCTGGTCTGGAGTTCTGGTGAAAATGACAGATTTAGAAAAATCAGCAAATTGCCAAGTGAAATCCCACTCGAGTAAGAACAAGAAATTTATCCTAAATGGTAATTTTCAATAATCCTTGTTAGCAACCGTTACTAGATTTTCCAGAATCTAGGAGCAGTCTGCAATTATACCCCTTGCTCAGATCTCCTTACACAGGCAGTGCCGGGGTGGATATATGATGATACTCCAGGGTTTTACAAGCAGAATGGTTATAGGCTATAACAGTAGGATTGTGCGGTAAGATAGGAGGACAGATAGATCAAGGTCAGGAAGGAAGAAAAGACAGGAAGCCAATGGAATATGAACAATTACAATGCTAATGCTGATCAAATAACATTTCTCCTTTCCACTCAAAAACTCTAAATAACTTCACTTGTCTACTTTTAAACTCTATTTTTGGAAGCCCTCCAGAGTACGAGGCGATAACTGATGTTCACCCTTTCTATTCAACTTTAAAGGAATGCTCTATGGAGGCAGAACTACATTAAGCAACACTTCCAAAGATAATATCTCAAGCATCTAATTTTTTCTATATTACTATTGATCAGGTAATCTCACTCCACCTATTCCCAGCCCCACCATGGAGGGGAAAGACACACAAAAGAGAAAACATAGAAAAACAATATTTTTGCAGTAAATGCTATACAAAGCGATACTACAAAGCTTCGAATATGAAACAAAACCAGCCATTTATTAACCCCTCCCTCCCATTATTTTATAAGAAAAGAGAATGGACTCTCACCTGAGAATCTGGCTGATGTTCCGTCAAGCGATAGGTGGTGGGTGGAGTGAGGGGGAGGGAAGGGTCAGATGGAACAGCAGCTAAGAATGAGGGGTAAGGGAAAGTTCAGTTGGAGCTGAAGAGGCTGCCAGGACAAGGAGGAATAGGCTGAAAAGAGCTAGAAGGCAATGATAGGGAGTGGAGTTGAAGATGACCAGGGAGAAGAGGTGACCAGGGAGACGAGCTAATTAGATTGAAGTTGCTGCTTGGTTTCTCTCATGCTCAGATTCACTATACTCATTTGATTTCTTTATTCAGAAAGAGAAAATCAAAGGGTTGCAAATTCTGACGGCAACCTTTTTATTTGAGTAGCACCAAAATGCCACTGAAGGCATGAGAAGATTAACTAAAGGACCTTCAGACACTTTGATACTTCTTTAGTTTACTTGCTATTGCTCCTGTTAGTACTTTTTCCTGAGAAAACTTGTAAATTGCTGAAGAATACAGATGCAGGAGTTACAAGATCTCTGGGTACTGCCCATAATATACTGAGGGCTAATCTTTATGAGTAGAAAGATGCCAGCTACAAAACTACATTGAGTAAATGGTATTTTCAACTACACAAGATGGGGGTAAAAGTCTTCTCACACTATCACAATCAACCATCTCTGTGGTGCTACATAAAGAACCCCTAAGAGTTTACAGAAATTAAACCTGGATTAATCATGTTCTATAGCTTCATTGCAGTTTTAAGACTATTAGCAATCCTAGCAGGAAAGCCTAGGAAGGTACAGCTGTTCCTAAGAAGGGATAAAAGAACGCCTAGAATAGAATGGATAATCAAATCAAACTTCTCTCAACCTAGCTTTACAACTAGGCGAGTAGCTCCATGTAGGTTTCACATAATTAATACTACGTTTTCCAAAGCAATTATTTTTGACCCCATCTACAGGACAGCTTCAATTTCTTCAAGCTGTAAAGTGATCAGTATATCTCTCTTTTTATTAAAGAATACAAAAAAAATTCCCACTACGTTCTAATATTTTTGCAAGCAACTTGAAGTGTCAATCATAAGACTTTATCAATTATTGCGTGTTCATTAACTATAAAATGTGGGAGTGAAAAGAACTGGCTCTCTTTTGGCCATCTAAAACTGTAGCAACTGCCTAAGGAACTGAATGCCTTTTGTGTACATGTCTTTGCAAAGACATTTAAAGAAAACATCCAAACTTCATATAAATTAATCTGTTTTATATGAATGGTGAACAAGCAGCAATACTCATTCTAAAATGGAAAACAAAGGGAAAAGCATGCTGCTCAGTTTGGAGGTAACTTCAGCTACTCATGAATTACAACAGGGATGAATCTGACCCAAAATTTCCTGCATATGAAATAGTTCAGAGTGGTCTAGTTACTCTGATCTAGAAAATTAAAACAACAGAACTAGAAAGGTCAAGATAAATGCATGGACAGTGATGAAGGTTTAACCTATGCTAAGTGTTTTCTGAAGCAAGGAGAAAGAGAGAGAGAGCTACCCAACACAGTAAATGCATCTGGGCAAGAAATAAATGATAGGCAAAAAATGCATACAAAATTTAATTTTCTGCCTTGCATCAGGTTTTGGAGGGTGTGGAGGAGGGAATGAGTGAAAGTTGATTTAGGCACCTCAGTTGCCCAATGAAGTTAGTTGTTTCTATAACTTAACAAAAATATCTAAACAAAATTAAGCCTCAGAACCATATGGTAACAGTACTGTATGTAGTACTCATCTTTAAAATGGATATAAACCCAGAGATTCAGACTTGGGCTATACACAGCTACACAAGTATAAAATTTAAAGGACTTAAATTGGGATAAATTTTGGGTACTGAAACTTGCAAATGTAGTTAAATCAATTCAAATCAATTAATCCTGTACCCTGTAAATAAATCCATGCAAGCTAAACCAATAAGAGGTCTTAAAGAGTTATAACTGTGTCCATGCAGATGGTTGTGCTGATTAAACGTAGTCGAGTTCTCAAAAGTATTTAATGAATCAAGTCTCACTGATTTTCAAATAGGACTTTGGAACCAAGCCCTAGCCAAATTCATGAAATAATAAGCAAGAGTAGAAACAAGAACAGACATCAAGGGCGCTGGCTTCTTACCCTATTTAACAACTCAAACGAATGTCTGTCCCAGCAGCATAATTTCAGCTACACACATAGATACATACCCCATTGGAGGCTTTTTTCTTAGCTTTCCATTCATCTAGCTGAGCCTTTGTCTTTGCATCAACTTTAACTAGCAGCTTCTTCTCTCCAATCTGAAGGTCATGGAGCAGTCTCAGTGCTCGTAGAGTAGATTCTGGTTCTTTGTACTCACAGAATCCGAAGGCTGGCAGTGGATAATTGAAATGAAAAGCAAAAATTGCAATAAATTCAGTTAAATTGATCCTACAAATTTATTTAATGCCCTCCCCCCCCCACAACTTTTATATAGGGATCATTAGAATAAAAGATATGCAGAAACATATTTTTAAATGTCTCAAAAGATATATACCAAAGGGAAAACATTTATTTTGCATTGTTGTATAAATCACCCATTTCATGTGGTTAGGAAATGTCCTTCTTTAATAAGATAAAAGGCCTAGCAGAGAAGAGGGGGAAGTGGTAAGGCTGCTTTTTTTGTTTTGAGGAGGGTTTTTTGTTTTGATTTTTTTTTTTAACATTATTATGGTTTTTTTAGGCTGTTCTGCATGACATTATGTGCAAACTAAGGAAATATCACCGAGATAAAGTTGTGTCCTTGATCCATATCTGTTTAGTTTTATTAAAAGACTTACGATAAAAAAACCTATACTTATAAAATGTGATGTCACTACTAGCCTGAAAACAGCTGCAAGCATTATGGAGGAAGTGCTCAGAATAATCTTGTTTCACTGATAGAACAAGTTAGAAATTAGAAAGGAAAAATCAAATGCATAAATGCAAAATGGGGAATAGCTGTCTAGAGAGCAGTACAGTAGAAAAGCATCTGGAAGTGAGAGAGGATCACAAATTACATGCATCACCAACAGAGTACTGCAAAAATGCATCCAGGAATTAAATCTGCCTTTAACACAAGCATCATATGAAACACTTGGGAGGTGTGTTACCACTCTATTCAGCACTAGTTAGGCCTTAACTGGACTACTGTGTCCAGCTTTGGTACCTAAGGAAGTGGTAGAAAAACTGGACAGTATCCATAGGGGAGCAATAGAAATAAGACCTTTAGAAAGTGTGCCCTAAAAAAAAAAAAATAAATAAATAAATAAAAAACAAAAAAACAAATGGGGCTTGTTTGGTATAGAAGGAACAACTATTCTGATCCCATAAAACAGGGCTGTTTATCTGGCACCCTGTTGACAGCATGTAGCCCCCTCCAAGGGGTTACAATGTGGCCCTGTTGGCACACTGCTTTCCTCTGGGCTCTCTTGCCACTGCTGAAGTCCTCAGGCTTCCTCTCCCTCTCCCAGCTTCTGCTGACTGCTGTTATAGGAAGCCTATGACCAGGGGGGCTCAGGGGACCTGGGAAGTGTGGAGCATCAGACCCATGTAGTCTAGCACAGGCGAGGGTCATGCATTGTAGTGGTCCATGCAGCATGCACCCAGGGTGCATGCAATCTATGCAGCTTGTGGCCCCCAGCCACTCAGAAGTTGGACAATCCTGCTGTAAAGGGAACAATGCTCAATAATTCTCCATTTCCACTGAAGGAAAGACAAAATAAAACCCACTAAAGCATCAGCTTCATTTTCAGGAGAAGGAAAAAAGTTATATTAAATATTAAAAAAAATGTAACTATAATAGTAGTGAAACACGAACAGGCTTAGGGAGGTGGTAGCAGTGGCATCTCTCCTTTTGGAGGTTTTTATGAACAGGTCAGGCAAATATCTGTCAGAGAGAGTCTAGGTCAGTGGTGGTCAACCTTTTGGAAGGTGTACCATAAGGTAAGCCCCACTTCTCCTTGAGGGTGCAGTGCAGGGGAGGTTGGACTAGATATTCTTGAGGTCCTTTCCAGATTTACATTTCTATGATTAAACTACGAAGCTTCATATTTGAGCCTTCTTCCTTTTTAGCCTTTATTTTTAGTCTCTGCTTTGATTTCTACAATTGAAAAAAACCCCATTGACTGTACCTGTATTAAGGAAAGATTTTAACAAGTCAAAGTTATGCAAGGCTCAGGTTTAAACGCAGACTATCAGAGATGCATTAATTTGTAAGTCATATTTTAAAAGGTTGAATAGTAACTAGACCACATGTGCAAGAAAGCAAGAACTTTTACCTTGAAGTTTTCCAGATGCCCCTTGTACTCTCTTCCAGCTCAAAACCAAGCCACATTTCTTTAAAAGACAAAAGGAAGGAATGTTACCACTAAATAAATGTCAATGCTTGCTCAAGCAATACAGAAGCAAAACATGCCATTTTTGTGACAGAGCCATTTCTGTGTATTAAAAGAAAGGTTACATTTCAGGAAAAAAAAGTCTGTGTTCACAATTTATGCTACTAGCTGAAAAAGCAAAAAAAGCTTATTCTTGTGAAGTTGTTTACTGACTTTGAATACAAGTTCAATGAAAACGTTAATGTCCTACAACAGTGCCTAACTTCAGTTTGTAATTAGCCCTGGTAAATACTCAAGAGTAAGGGATAGAATATTTATATTCAATGCCAGCCCATCTACATTACAAGCAAACCACCGTACTCACCGCTAGAAGCTGTCTTATGAGCATGTCTGATGCCTTTTCAGAAATGTTGCCTACAAAGACAGTGGTAGTGGGACCGCTGTTTTCATCATTTTCTTTAGCCTTTAAACCAGGGTGGTCTTTTCTAGCTCCCAAGTGCTTGCCAACCATGGATACCGTGGTAGGAACCAAGACCTATAGAGGAAAAAAAAGGGTTCTATATTATAACTCATTAAAACAGTGGTATCCAAGTTTTTTGCCCTGCAGGCCAGATGGGCACTGCCAGGTCTGTTCATGGGCTGGATCCAGCATGCAGGGCCAGTGCAGCAAGAGTTGAATCTGGCAGTAGCAGGCTG
Source organism: Crocodylus porosus (assembly GCF_001723895.1). Classification (NCBI taxonomy): domain Eukaryota; kingdom Metazoa; phylum Chordata; order Crocodylia; family Crocodylidae; genus Crocodylus; species Crocodylus porosus. The sequence continues at coordinate 51,451,657 of NW_017728947.1, read as the reverse complement.
CATAACTCAACCCTGATATGGCTGTCAAAGGGAGCACCCAGCCCTGAATGGGGGTGGGGTTGGAGGAGTCAAGGAGCAGCTTGGCCCTGATCTGGACATGTGGGGAAGGGTGGGGCTGGGCAGCCCAGCCTTGACCATGATGGGGGGGGGGGCTGCCGGCAGCAGAGGGGACAGGATGAAGAGAAAGGGAGCAGCCTAGCCTGATCCAGACAGGTGGGGAGTGGGCTGATCCCACTGTGCAGCAATGGTTTGGGCAGGACAGGACCTAGCAATACAGATCATCCATAGCTGCTCTGCCACCAAATTTCCCAACTTGTGGGGATCCCCAAAATAGTTCCATGGGTCTGATTTGGCCTGTGGGCTGGGGGTTGAGCACCCCTGCAGTAGAGAAAGCTTTGGATCTTTAAAATAAAGAACAGTTGGAAATACACGGTGTATTTCACTATGAGCTTAGTCTGGCAAGTCATGACAGCCTTAAGAAGCTGGGCAGTACAGCTTTGAGATTTTACATAGCATGTAAGAGATTGGCTTATGAAAGAATGACATTCTTATTTTCAAATCAGTTACAGAAATTCAAGCAAAATATTAATTCAGACTAAAATGAAATACTCAGAACACCAAATAGAGTTCCCTATAGGTCTCACACAGAAACCAACATTTCATTTTATCACTGCATATCCTAAACAAGACAACTGGCAATGGAGGGAAGAAATTATATTCAAGTTATATTCATAGGTAGAGACACTCATGTGTCTTCCTGTTCCAGTTTGTCAGTGTTTTTTTTAAAGTTTTAAAATTTCTTAATATTCTTCTTATAATTTCGTCATAAAATTTTCAGTTCTTTAGACTGTCAGCTGCAGACTCACTCTTCTTGCAGGATATCAAATAATACACTTATTCCAAAATCTGGCTGCTATTACAGTTTGGAATTTGGCACCAATTTATTTCCCTAGACAGTCTGAAATCTCTTTAGTTCTCTCTCACATGTGCAAAACTTTAGAAATAGTAGTTCCATTAAATAGGGACACAGCCAGGAAATGCCTTTAATACTTACAGTAAACCTCCGTTTTGAACAAATTTCATGCTAATAAGTATCTACATGTAGACTTAATGAATCTACTAAGATCAATTTTTTCTCACAAGTTCTCTTCTATTCACATCAATCCCCCTTCCACACAGGAAAGTCAGAGGACTATACAGCACCTATCGGAAGCCTGTCAATACACACCCTTCCAGTCAACTTAGTAATCATGTTGGATAATGCACTACTGAAATTTGATGCCACTACAGCATCCTATTCTTGGAAATTAGAGAAATGGGAAAAGTCAGCCCACTGCACACAGAATAACTACTAAAAGAACCTTACATCAACTATTAGGCCACTGACAGGCTTTCAATTAAAAGTGCAATGGGATCCATGAACCCAACTGCACCTCCTGCCATGCCACACATGCATGGTAGGAGGCATGATGGAAACTGGGGGCCCAAATGCACCCTACTGCATGTGCAGGGGGAGCCTAGGATTGGCTGGGAGCACTGATCAGCTGGCTGGTACCCCCTGTGGCGGAGTGCCACCTCCGTCTCTCCCCAAACTCTGCAATCAGGCAGATGCCTAATTGCAGTTTGGTTACCATGGTCACTGCAGAAGGCAGACACCCTTGGCCCCACAGATTTCAGGTAACCCTGAGTTGTTACCTGAGCAAGATACATTGCAGAGGGAGGGGGAAACCTGTTCCCTCTGCCTGCATAACTAGCTTCACACACCTGGGTGGGGACTTAAACGCCCTATTGTTCTAAGCAATGTCATCATCAGGGATCCTGGTTTTCTCTGATTAAAAATGGGAAATTCTCTGATTAAAAACCCAAAATCCTTAATAAAAATTCAAGGCCCCCCCACAGCCTCCTCAGCTGTCCTGATGCCCTTCACTCCCCCACAACAGCCCCCAAACCCACACGTACAGGCACTCACATGCAGACACAGATGCACACAGACATTGACACCCACCCCAGCA
>NW_017728947.1:51441531-51449545 GCF_001723895.1 Crocodylus porosus | reverse complement strand
GGGGAGGGGGGGGGAAGTGTGTCCCTGTGCCCGATCCCAGGAGCAGGACCAGAGGGTGAAGGCAGGGGTGCCACGCTGCGGCCCGCGCATCCACTGGCCGGCTTGATGATGGGGGTTCACACATGGAGGCAGCCACCACAACTCTACCACTGCACCTTGCGCTACCATCCCACGGGCACCTGCATGGCTTTGCGGGCAAGTGGCACAGGGTGCGGGAGCAGCCACCATGTGCAAGCCACATGCATGCTGCCTGGCCAGGGGGAACAAAGGAGGACTCGGATGTAGTGGCCACCACTGCACTGCTGCTTATGCCCTGCAACCAGCTGCATGGCTCTGTAGCCATGCAAGGTGCTGGCAGCTGCATGCTAGCAGGGCGGGGGGCTGTGCCAGCCTGCAAGAGTGCTTTGCAAAAATCTGGATTTCTCTGTTAAAAGGGGAAAGCTGAGTTTTCTCTTGATAAAAACAGGCAATCTGTGGTTTTCTCTGTTTTTCTGTGGGAAATGGAAAACCTGGATCCCTGGTCATTGTGACTGGGAGGGAGCTAGAGACCCTGCCAGCCTACCTGGCAACCAGTGATGCATTTCAAATTGGTTGGCTGGCAGCCAATAGCTGCTGACCTTCACTGGATTAGGTAAATGAGGTCATACAGTCTATATAAATTAAGGAATGCCCAGGAGGCGGGGCAGCAGCCATGATGAGAACTCTCAGAGAAGCTGAACAATCTGAAACTGGCACTCTCTCTTGAAACTCATGGAGAAAACCTCCACAGAAAATCTCCACCTGCCTCTCAATGATACTTGTGAGTAAGCTACTTGAAATCTAACTAGATATATAGCTTGCAGTAACTCAGATGTGTCATCAAAGGCTACCATGCCACAGTTTGCTCTAAAGTATTTCTCTGATATTGTTCTACCCTGTACCCTATTCCAAACCTGCTCCTTGAAGCCAATAAAGTTCTCCTCTGTACCTAGCATGGGAGATTTATTGGGAGAGGATCTAGATTATGCCTTGGGGTCTCCTTGGCTCAGCTGACTAAGGGAGACCACTATTCATGCTTCAGACTGAGGGAAGCACCCCAAGTTCTTGTAGTGGATCCAGTGCCCTCAAGGACTACTAGGCCTGTGTTTCCCAGGGAGCACAAGCCCAAGATCAGTTCAGACCCCGGGTGGTGGCAGCGTTACCCCCAGGCTTGCAGGTATGCTCCAGGAAGGTGGTCGGCCAGACGTGAGGCTCCCCCAGGGAGGCACCTCGAGCCTGGAAAGTGGTCAGGCACAGTGAGATGGGTGGCTCAACACAGGAGCACCTCCACTGGCCCGCCACACTCCCCACCACAACATAGTGGTGCTCTCACAGCTAGGAGCACTAATCAGCTGATCAGCACTGGCCACACATTCCATTTAAGGTGCGATGGAAATCAATCAATATAATTTCACTTTTTTTATCCCACCACTAACTACAAGAATGTGTGGCCAGGATACTACTAAAGACAAGATTAACTGGTAGACTTGGGGCCTTTAAGAGAAAGAGTGAGAGCAAGAATGAGCTGCATCAGTTTGTAGGAAGTAACAATTTCAGCTCCACAGTAAGCAATTCTAGATGGATTCGTTTCAAACTCTGTCCAAACCAAAATTTAACATGTCATTCTTGCATTCAAAACTAAGGTTTTCTTTTCATGGTATGAAATTAGTTGAATAAAACAGAACATAAATATGAAAACAAACAGAACAATTTCAAACAATGGAATTCCACCTTAATGTTACTCAGTATAATACTTACAGTACTTATACAACCTTATACTTACTTACTTATACAACCTCAGTATAATACTTACAGTTGGAGCAGGAGCCATAATGCCCATTGGTACTGGAATCATAGGGGTCCCTGAGGGAGACAAAGAACACGCATCAGTATATGAATTGGGAATAAAAGACCATAACACCCAAGCCAACTGCATGCCTTAAAAAGTAATTAAGAGTGACAAGACTGTGTAGATATGGCTTCCTAACAAACTCAAAGCAAGAATCCATGCAGCACAGGAGAGATACTGCTTAGTGAATGAGCAGCTATTCAGCATTTCTGTCTCATTCAGCATATAGCTCGACAATGCCAATATCATCCAAACCCTGCACTGGAATAAAAAATTCTTAAAATTTCCACACGGGTATTTTTCTCGACCTCTCATTATAGTATATCAGGATTTTTTTTGCTTAAGAAAACACCCAAACAAACCAAAAACCAACATAAATCTCTTCTCATACCGTGTCCAAACTCTGAGGTGATCCTATCTCTTCAAGTTCTCTGCCTTATTTATACTTCTCAATTCCTGCACTAAATTCAGGTTCCTATAAACAGCCCATTCCCTGCACAGCTTTGATTTATTCCAAAACAGTCCATGCTGTACATGAAATAAAGCAGGGGTCTCACTGGAGTGGAGAGAGTACATTATGTTAAGAACCATATGATAACCCACACACACAAGGGGGCCTAACAGAGTTCTCCAAACAGCTTTACTTCAGGCATTTTGTGCACTTCACTCTGTAACCACAGTATCATAGTGTCATAGTATCATAGTGCTTAGGGTTGGAAGGGACCTAAACAGATCATCAGGTCTGACCCCCTGCCCCAGGCAGGAAGGGCTGCCAGGGTCGTATCACCCCAGAAAAATATCTGTCCAGCCTCTTCTTGAAGACCCCCAAGGTAGGAGAGAACCATAATACTCTTTTAAGATAGGTATTTTTATGTAACTTAAAGGATTTTGAAAACAAATTGAAAACATAAGACAGGTACAAATACTCATTCCCCACCACCTCCCCTGCAAAAAACAAAACAAACAACAAAACCACAGGAAACTTAAATCCATTGCACAGTCCACTATCACCTCAACTAACAATTAACTGGTAGCAGTAAAAAAGGCTGTTATATTCCACCAGAAAGGGGTGGTTATATTTTGCCAATGGATTCAGCAACTATTTATTAGAAAGGAACTATCAGACTTAGTTTCAAGTTCCCTGCAGAGATGCTCTCTTGTGTTTTCAGAACTTTTTGACAATCCCTTTCAATCTCTGGCAAAGCAGGAATCCCCGCTAGCTGCAGATAGCTCCCCATTTGCCTTTGGGAATGCCTCCCACCTGTCTCGCCTGCCATGCCCTGTTGGAATGATGAAAAGTTGTTAAATAAGGTGGGAGACTACCTATTAGTGTACCCCCAATGTTTGAGGGGGTATCTGTGACTCTGTACCTCCCCTACAGCACGGCCCAAGCCTCACAGATGACATCCAGATATTATCAGTCATACCAGCCCCACACTAGGCTTCAGATTCCCCCTGGAAGGACCCCCCTTTGACCTCTCCACTCAGGCGGCCTATGCTGCCTTCATTCGGGCTGCCGAGCTCCTTGTAGCTGGCTCCCACCTCAGGCATGGTCCCAACTCAGGACCTTCGGCCACACACAGGCCCTGGCCTCACCTCCAAGGCCAAGAGGGGTCCCAGGCCCACAGCTCTAGGTGCCCTTCGTGGTGGGCATCTGGCCCTTTTGACCTTCTTGGTCCTGGTCCCAGCATGGGCCAGTCGAGGGTGCACTCTACCTCTGGCCTCACTAGCCCCACACTCTCTCTGGGTCCCCCTTCCTGGATGGGGGGAGATGGGGTGACTCACACCACAACTGGTGCTCCAGGGTCTCACAGCAGACTCTCACTCCCCTCCCAGAGCAGCAGGTCATGGTGCTACCCTGAGATCTTACACAATGCCCCCTCTACTCAGGGCTCCAGAACACCCCCTCTACTCAAGGTCTCGGGGCTTCCCTCCTCAGGTGGGCTCAGGTGGCTGTAGCCATGCCTGGCGCCCTCTACTGCCTATGTCCTGACCCACCTAAAGGTGAGAGCTGGGGCAAGGTGTCCTGACCTGCCTTTCACCGGAGTGGTAACTGGCCTGGCATATCCTGGGGGCTCCCGTGCCACTGAGAGCTCCACCACCCACTCCCAGCAGGGTACAGTTTTAGGTCATCCCCAGGACCAGGAGTCTCCTGCCCACCCCCTACAGCTCCTGCCCTTACCTCCAGTTGATATCTGCAGCCTTATAGCCAGGCAATGTTGTGGCCTCTGTTTCCAGCAGCAAAATGCCCTGTTTGTATGGGCAGTCCTGGATCCAAGATGGCTGCCCTAATCAGGCACAAGCAGTGCCCTGCCACAATCTGTTTTTCATTCCCAATCCATTCATCTTTTTCCCTGCTCTCTCTCTTCCCATCTCCTTCTTCCCCTTCTCAGTCTTCGCTAACCCATTTCTACCCTTGTTCTCATCTCAGGTTTCTCTTCTCATTTCACCCACCATACATTACTTGGGTTCTTCCACTGCATATCCTGCCCACTTTGCTGTTGCCCATCTTCTACTCATCCTGACCCTTGTACCCCCATTTGCCGTCTTCCTCCCCCTGTACCCCCTCCATTTCTCACTAGAGGTGCACCAATAAAGATTTTTTTTGGTCAATACCGATGGCCAATTATTAACCAGCCATACTGCCCGATATCAATCTGATTGCTGATATGCAGCCTGGCAGCTTGGAGAGCAGAGTCCAGTTGGTTAAGGTTTTGTTTGGTTTTTTTGTGGGGTGGGGGGAATTGAGGCCCCCATGGTGAGTGAGTGGGGCTGGGGCAGGAGCAGGCACTGCCCAGCCAGGGTGAAACAGGACAGGGCACAGGACAAAGCCGCAAACAGCTCATCTGGAGGGTGCGAGGGGCGGGAGATGTGTACACAGCATTTATCAGCAACATTATCAGCCACTTCAGCCAAAAACAAGTGGAATGCCAATTAATATCAATTTTCCTTTTATCAGTGATGACATGATATGGACCAATACATCAGTGCACCTCTACTTTTCACCCCTCCCCAAATCTTCACTCTCAGTTTTGGTGCCTCATGCACCAGGAGCTAAGAGAAACAAATGCATTAAGTCTTGTTCAGTGTCTATGTGATGGAGCAGAAGCAGGTGCTCTGCTCTAGGGGAGTGCAGCATGTATAGTCAGGTCAGCACATGGGAGCTATTTGGGAATAGAACGTGGCCTAGTGCAATCTGAATGTTCAGTTAGTTTAATTTCTACAATGAGAAGGGCATATGAACTGTGAGCAGATTATAAAGCCTTGTAGCCTACAGGGCCCTACTGCACCAACAGCCAAATAAGGAGATCATTTTGTAGCCCTTGTGCTTTGCAAAATTTTCCAGGAGTATTTCCACTGTAGTATATCAAAATCCATCATCTCATCCTCACTCATTCCACTATCCTCTTGCAACTACACATAAAGAAGGAAGATGTGTCAGCGACCTGAGGAAGTGAAGCCTCTGTCTTTATATCAAGGTTGGCTTGAATGTTAGGAATGGAAAGACGGAACGAAGGGTCAAGTCAAGAAGAAACTGGAATGTGTGACCAGTGGTAGAGAAGTTAGCCCCAGAAATGGAGGAAGGAGAACAAGGAAAAGTAGAAGAAAAAAAGAGGTAGGGATATAAAAATAAAGAAAAGCTTGAGAAGTGACAGTTTATAAGAGAGGAGACAACAGAAAAGAGACAAGTGGAAGGAGCGAGAAATTTGAAGTGTGTTATAACAGACCAGTGTAGTAAAGAAGTACCCCAGTGGCAATTCAGGAGAAATGGCCATAAAGCCCAGCTAAAGTAAAGTAACTTGTCATAAAGAAATATCACTTGACTAAAAAGGAGACAGCAGTAGGTGCAGTGAGAGGGTCTGGTATGTCTTATCACCAAAATATACCACCAGGAAATAACATTTATTCCCATATTACTTTCCCAGTGCACTTTATTCTGTATGAACTGAAGCCTAGACTCCAAAAATGCACAACTATGTACTACCACTACTGAGTTAGCCACAGCTTTAACTTGCACTATGAAGTAGGGTCTCTTGTTGTCCTAAAGCAGTACACTCCAACCTTTTTAGGTTGGAAATCACTTTGGGCATTTAAAGGGAACGGAAGATCTACCTCCCACCCCCCCTCCCCTCCCCAGCAGGAAAGTCTGGGGAAAGAGGAGGGGAGAGGACCAGGGAAAGCAGGGGAGATTGAGGCCCCAGCCCTAGACTCACTCCATCAATCACCACTGGGGCCTTGATCTGTGCCGCCCCCCCCCGCCAAACCCCATGGTGGTGAGGGAGGGGAAGCCTTGCACAGCTGGGGCAGGGCAGGGGACAGAGGCAGGAGTGGCTTGTCTCCGGGGAGATAGGGGTGGGTGGGCATACCCCTGGATCCGCCCGCAGGGCAGCACCAGGCTGTTCCCAGGCGGGTGTGGCAGTAGCGCTGAGAGCGGGGCCACAGGGGGTGGCTGTAGCCCTCCAACTTCTGCTCCCAGTGCCACCGCTGAGTGCAGCATGGGCCAGGCCCAGCGAGAACAGCCCGACGTAGCCTTCCAGCCTGCTGATGCAGCTTGCCCTCCCCCATGCCTGCCAGTCCCCAGGGCCCCCATGTCATCAGGGGAGGCTGTGTTGGGCTGTTCCCATCGGGCTTGGCCTGTGCTGTGCTTGGCAGTGGTCTTGGAAGTGGGAGTTGGGGGTGGGGGGGAAAGGCTACCTGCCCCCATCCATGCACAGCAGACCGGGCTTTGTGTCCTGAACCCCACTGCATGTGACCCTGGGCCTCTGCCCCTTCCCTCCCCCACCAACTGACCTGCTGGGCTGGGGCATGCACATGCTCAGTCCCCACACCCAGGATCAACTTCAAGAGGCTCCAGGATCCACCAGTCGATCCTGATTGAACAGCTGGTGACCACTGTCCTAAAGCATCTAGCTTTGGAGGAAATATTTAAATTGGGTTCACCAAGAGGGTTAAGATAGGATGCTTTGTAATTCAATTTGACGGTAAATTCTTCAAGGCAAAGAATAGCGGGAAGCTCAGCTTCAACGTACATCAATTAATTGTATTTCATAAACTCAAGGTTGAATAAAAAAGTTTTAGAAGAGTAGCACAGCAAAAATGTATTTGGTTCTACCTGCTGACATGACTTACCAGGAGGTACAGGGGGAGGAAAGCCAGGAAACTGTGGAGGTGGAATCCCAGGCGGAAGTGTTGGGATCCCCATAGGAGGGCGATTCAAGTGAGGTGGAAAAGACATCCTTGCAGCAGCTACCTGCCAAAAAACAGAAACATTCTTTTAATGTAGCAGTCTTGATGCATGAATCAAAATAAGAGGAAAAGGACAACCACCACACTAAGTTTTTTTCCTTAAGGGACTTCTGTTTAGCAATTCAAACGCCACTTTTAAGCTTCTTCCACACCACAGCAATAAAGTCACAACAGTAACAGAAATCTTCTCTCCTAAAAGTATAAACACTGAATCTGAAACACTTTCATTCTAAACTGAACTGACAAAATGGATGAAACTGACTCCTCCTACCAGCAGGTCATAAAAAATATAAGTTAACCAGTCAGGGTATGCTGATAATGAGTCAGCAGAAAATACAGTAATTTCTAAACAAAATAAGTTATTTTTCCAATATTAAAAAAGCAAAAGTAATTTCAAAATAAATTTTGAAATTAGCCAACTAGCAATGAGATGGATCAAATTAACCATGAAGAACAGAACTTGAATTTGTATTGCTTTGTGTCAAAGGCAACTTCTTGTAGTAATAAAGACAGAAAAATCTCTAACTTCCAGAACAGAGGGAATTAATAGACTGAAGAATCCTCAGCATTACTATTTTAAACTTACTAGTTCAGAGATTGGTGACTGATGAGATGAAGGAGATTCAGATATAGACAGAGCTTTAAATGTTTTTTCTACATAACTTTAGATAGCAGGTGGCTCATGAATGCTGCGATGGTGGGGCACATGGAGCACCCCACATGACTGCGGTGGGGGAGGGTCCCCAGAACACTTGGCAGCAAACCAATGCCCAAGTGCAGAAGCACTTCTGGTCCACATGGGAGCACACCAGGGGGCTTGAGGGAGCCCCCATCCCTCCCCAGCTTGGCAACCAGGTTGCGGGGAGGGGGCACATGGGGCCCGCCCGTGGCCAGTTGCCA
>NW_017728947.1:51435423-51441239 GCF_001723895.1 Crocodylus porosus | reverse complement strand
CTCAAATGCTGCTGCAAGGTGGAGGCAGGGGTGGGGGGGGGAAGAGCCTCTGTGCTGAAGGAGGAGGCAGGAGTCTTTACATGGGCGGCCCAAAAGGGTAAGTGGGTGGCAAAGGGAGGCCATGTAAACACTCCCTGAAATCCATCATCCCTGATGGGCAATTAGCTAGTAGTAATATATACAGAAAAGGACTGGGGGGAAGCTTTTTAAGTTCAGTTCATAGCATTTAAGGAGGCCAATTAACTGTGTTTAAGTTGGAGAATTAACAACAGGTCAAACTGACAGCAGGGATGTAGGGCGGAAAAATTCCCAGTGCTTTATTTTTTCCATGGGAAATTTTCCATTTCTAAAAATTCATTGTTTCATAAAATTCATCAGTAACAATGAATGGATGTCAATACGATATTAAGCAAGCTTGGCAGTTTCAAAGTTGTAATTGTTACGGAAAGAGAAGCAGGAGAAGGAAAGTGCACTTTTATTGCCAGGAGAAACTAGATGGGGCTTGGCTACAAAGTGTTTACATAGTTTGCTGCCCACAAAGAACTATTTGCAGTGTGCTTCAATAGATGACACATCATCCCAGATTATTCCCCTGAACACGTGGAAGCAGATTCTCAACAATGATGTGTTCTGGGTTCAAGGAGTATTCAATTTGCTACTACCAGTTTCAGTGGCTATCAATAAACTTGAAGGAGATGCACCAAGCCTTTCAAATATTTCAGAGATAGTCAGACAACTGAGTGAAAAATCTAATTGAGCTTTTGCTGCCTCCACCTCTATCCAAAGAAGTAGCAGTAAAACAAATGTTTACTAAGAGAGCTGACTTTTGCTCTTATCCAGTTCATCTGGCAGCAAATCATTTGGAGCCTCAACACAGAGGACAACATTTATCAGAAGATGAATTATCTACTGCTCTCGATATTATTATGGAAGCAGCTAAGAATCTCCCCACCAGCCACAAAATAGCAGTGATTACAGACATTGCCAAGTACTGCAGAAAAGAAAAACTTTGAAGCAAAGACATCATTTGATAGGCAGCAGAGGATGCCTCCTCTCACATGGTGAAAGAGATACTGTAACACTCAACTGCTGTCCAGGATTGCTCTAAGGATCCCAAGCATTCCACCAACAGCAGCTTCTTGTGAATGGAACTGGAAGGCTTTCAGCTCAATCAAGACAAAAACGAGAAACAGACTAACAAATGAACGCATGGCTAAGCTTGTTTGTATTTCTCAAAATCTCTTGCTTCTGGAGCAGTTAGAAGCACAATTATTGAAGAAGATGCAGTGTGACAATAAGTTGCCCTTGCTCATTGGTAAAACTATCCTGAATCAGATTTGCCTCAAATCTGATTCTGAAATGGAACTAATAGGTAGTGCAAGTGATTCTACAGATAGTAACAATGAAACTGGAGGTGCTGCCATGACCTCAGTGGAAGAGTGTTAAACTCTACTGAAGTAGATAAGTTGACAATCACAGCATACCATGCACTGTTCTTTGGGTGTGCTAAAATTAGTGGGTCAACAGTTTTCAGTGCCTTTGTTTTTTTTCATAAATTTAAACAAACAATGTAAGGGAAGTACATGTTATTGTGTATTGTCTTTACATTTCTACAAGTATTCCAATAAAAATAATCTTTCCACATAAAGCTTTGAGTTTGTTTGAATATAATATTTAAACCACATTAAGTGTGTTGTATTTAATTTTTTCCTAATCAAATATTTCAGTTCAAATACTTGTGGCTATTGAGACATAAAATTAACATGGGGGGTACTTTTTTAGTTATGTTTACTAAATATAAGGTCAAATAAATATGCTAACAGATCACACTATTTCCCATTCCAAGTTTCCTGGAAAACCCACATCCCTGGTTGACAGCATTGCTTAAATGGCCCTGAGAGGACACCCAACTTTTTCCAACAAGAGGCCACAAAGGTTTCTGTGATATTAGAACCTTAAGTGGTAGGATAACCAAGTAGCAAAGAGGAATGTTATATTTTTATATACCACCCATCACAAAAAAAACCTATTTTTTTAACATTCTACTAGATGTACTTCCCATTCCCCATGAGTTGCCTCTTGTAGTTTCTCATCCCATTAAGCTTCTAAGATTAAAGATATTTTGCCATACATACTTTACTTGAATCAGCAAAGTTTAAATTTTTCTTTCAACTATATGTGTATCAGCTGCAATGGGAATGGAAATGAACAACTGGAGAGAACAAGATTTCCTTGTCCACCTATAGTTTTGGTTTGCACTTTTCTCTACCAAGAGCCAATTCCCTGTCCTAACTAAGCACTTCACAGGGTCCCAGGAAAGGAAATGATTCTTCAAAATGTACTTGAACCCAGTTCTGCCCACCCCCATGATACAGGAGATCTAAACAAAGGATCATCCTCTGGATTGCTAAAGATAGCTTTGGGATAAAACAGCAGCACATCCAGTTTTTCCAAATGAACTAGGTAGCAGAGCTTCAGGCAGAGTGTTTGTGATCCTGGTGGAGGATTCCCTTCCCCTGGGGAAGGGAAGGGAAAGCTGAAAGCAAGGGAAAGGGAGGCAACTGCCTGTCAGGGGGACACTACGCCACTAACCCCCATGCTGCAGGCTGCATCCAGTCACTATGGGGTCTCAATGTGGCCCATCGGCCATAGACTGAACATCAATGAGCTAAGCCAGTGCTGCACAGCTGTCTTTTAGCTTTCATCAAAATAAAATAAAAATCTAGCATCCAATGGAATAACCTTTAGTCCTCCAGAGTAATAAAGTCCCTAAGTGACAGAAAGGGTCCAAGTCAGGAGTCGGCAACCCCCGGCATGCGTGCCAGAACATGATACATGAATCCATTTTGCTTGGCACGTGCATCTTGGGACAGACACCAGGGAAGGGGCCACAGCTGCACTGTTACAACAAGAATTAGGCCCCTGACAGCTCCCTTGCCATCCGCCTCTGAAAACGCCAATATCTTATAAGTTGAGGTTCAGGTGTTTTTGGAACTCCAGCCAAACATTTTGATGAGCTGGCTCCTGGTCTAAGTCTTTTAATCTCTTGGTCAGAAATAAGTGAAATACGGGGCTATTTGCAGGTTTTACACAACTCACTAATTTAAGCTTTCATAAAAAAAAAAAAAAAGACGTTTCTAATACTTGTGAAGATACTAGGCTCATTGGGGAAAGGGGAAGATGAGGGCAGAAGAAGCCTTGGACCACTAAATCAAGCATCATCCACAAGAACAGCCCAGCCTAGACCGATGACAAGCAGAACAAATACCCAGGCCCCTGTTGCTTAACTGGGTAGTACTGAGATTAGAGGGCCAGTGCATGCCTCTTGAGGAGGCCTCAAGTGCCTCTACACTAATGCTCATAGTATGAGGAACAAGCAGGAGGAACTCACCCTCCTGCTAGATAACACCAACCCAGACATAATGGGGCTCACCAAAACGTGGTGGGACCCAACGCACAACTAGGTGGTGACTATCAAGGGCCATAGGCTGTACAGGAGGGATGAGACAGGGAGGAGGTGGGGATGTGGGGCTCTACATCAAGGAGGAATACACATCCTCAATGAGTGGCACTGGGTCAGAGGAGGGGCACACTGAAGTGCTCTGGGTTAGAATACCAGGCAGTTGAGGGGAAAGGGACTTAACGGTGGGGGTCTAACTACAGACCACCCAACCAAGGGGAAAGAGCTAGACCAGGAATTCTTAAGTCAGCTCACAGAGGTAGTTAGGTCAAAGGACATAGTCATCATGGGTGACCTGAACTTTTCAGACATCGGCTAGGAAGAACAGTCAGCTAGGTCTGACCGCTCACATAGGTTCCTAGCTGAGATACAGGACCTCCATCTAATCCAGGAGGTGCACAGCCCCACCAGGGGAAATGCCTTGCTGGATCTGGTCCTGGCCATGGGCAACGACCTGATGAGGGGGCTGCGGGTGCTTGACCACCTGGGCGACAGTGATCATCACTTGCTGGAATTCACCATCCAGCGCAAGGTGGCAAAGGCCTGCAGCAAAGCAGCAGCCCTGGACTTCAAGAGAGCGAATTTCAATGAGGTAAGGAGAACAGTCAGGGAGCCACTGAGGTCCCAGAGGGGAGGGGAGTCGGGTGTGCAGGAAGAGTGGTTGTTCCTTAAGGAGATGATCCTCTAAGCCCAAAGCAAGGTAATCCCAATGCAGATCAAAGGGGGCAAGAGGGCACAAAAGCCCCCATGGCTCACCAAAAGTGTACGGGAAGTCTCCTAGCTAAAAAGAAGGCATACACCCGATGGAAGGGAGGGGCCATCACCATGGAGGACTATGCCTCAGTTACTCAGGGGTGTAGGGGGGCAGTCAGGAAGGCCAAGGCGGAGATGGAACTAGGACTAGCTACCTGGAGCAAGGTCAACAAGAAGTCCTTTTTTTAAATACACAGGGGGTAAAAAGAAGGTACCAGGTAATGGGGGCTTCTGCAGGACATGCTAGGAAATCTGGTTGTCGCAGCAGACAGCAAAGCTAACCTATTTAACAATTTCTTTGCCTCCACTTTTCTGAGCAGGGACCGGGTCACCCCTCCCCTCTCACCACCGGGACCCCCACAGGTCCCAGGGGCGATGCACCCAGGCCTAGGGTCAGTGAGGACTTAGTCAGGGAACTTCTGGAGGGACTGGACGTATTTAAATCAGCAGGTCCCGAAGATCTCCACCCCAGAGTGCTGAGGGAATCAGCAGAGGTAATAGCGGGACCCCCGGCATGGCTTTACAAGCACTCATGGTGCTCTGGCATGGTGCCAGAGGACTGGAAAAGGGCCAGCGTGGCTCCCATTTTCAAAAAAGAGAGAGGAAGGAGGACCCAGAAAACTATAGGCCAGTCAGTCTTGTCTCAATCCTGGGTAAGCTTTTTGAGAGAGTTTTCCTGGTGCATGTCCACGAGGGGCCAGCAGGGGAGATTACGCTTGGAGGCAACCAACACGGGTTCATTAGAGGCAAGTCCTGTCAGACCAACCTGGTGGCCTTTTATGGCCAGGTCACAAAATCCTTAGACACAGGCGTAGCAGCAGATGTAGTCTTTCTGGACTTTAGGATGGTCTTCGACACTGTCTGTCACCCCATTCCCATTAAAAAACTAGGGGACTGTGGCGTCGACACCTACACAGTCAAATGGGTCACTAGTTGGCTGGAGAGCCACACCCAGGAGTGGTGGTGAACGGGTCATTTTCAACCTGGAGAAAAGCAGGTAGTGGGGTTCCGCAGGGCTTGGTCCTGGGGCCCGCACTGTTCAACGTCTTCATCAGCAATTTGGACAAGGTGGTCTAAAGCACCCTGTTCAAATTCACAGACAACCCTAAGATGTGGGGAAAAGTGGGCATGCTAGAAGGGAGGAATAGGCTGCAATTGGACCTGAACAGGTTACAGGGGTGGGCGGATGAAAATAGGATGGGTTTCAACACTGAAAAATGCAAGGTACTGCACCTGGGGAAGAAGAACCAGCACCATACCTACAGGCTGGGAAACTCCCTTCTCGTCAGCGCAGAGGCTGAAAAGGATCTTAGAATCATCATTATTGATGCCAAAATGAACACAGGCCAACGGTGTGGGGATGCGGTCAGGAAGGCAACCATACCTTGTCATGCATCCAAAGATGCATCTCAAGTGGATCCAAGGCTCCCCCTCTATGCGACACTGGTCAGGCCACAGCTGGAGTACTGTGTCCAGTTGTGGGCACCGCACTTCAAAAGGGATGTGGATAACATGGAGAGGGTCCAGAGGAGGGCCACTCGCAAGGTCAGGGGGCAGCAGGCCAGGCCCTATGAGGACAGGCTACAGGACCTGAACCTGTTCA
>NW_017728947.1:51423861-51435236 GCF_001723895.1 Crocodylus porosus | reverse complement strand
TGGAACCAACTTCCAAGAGAAGTGGTGCTGGCTCCTACCCTGGGGGTCTTTAAGAGGAAGCTGGATGAACATCTTGCTGGGGCCATTTGACCCCAGTACTCTTTCCTGCCATGGCAGGAGGTCAGATTTGATGATCCATGGCCACCTATAAGCTTATCAGGGATGTTCATCAGGATCTGGGGGAACAACTGTTCACCAGAGCACCCCAAGGGATGACAAGATTGAACAGTCACAAGCTCCACTGGGACCAGTTCAGGCTGGGCGTAAGGAAGAAATTCTTCACTGAACGAGCCACCAAGGTTTGGAACAGACTGCCACCCGAGGCAGTTCAAGCACCCACTTTGAATGCCTTCAAAACACATTTGGATGCTTATCTTGCTGGGATCCTATGATCCCTGCTGACTTCCTGCCCCTGGGGCAGGAGGCTGGACTCGATGATCCTCCAGGGTCCCTTTCAGCCCAAATGTCTATGAAATCTGCTCAGGTCCCTTCCGACCCTACCAACTATGAAACTATAACCTACATATGTAGTTTAATGTTACAATATATTTCTGAATTATTAAAGACAACCCCCATACCTTTGCTGTCCACGGCTTCTAAAAGTAGAAGTAAAATAAAATAAAAGAAATTCTAGTTTGTTTCACCATTAGTGTACAATATTGCCAGCCATCTAAAAAACAAAAAAGGATGTTAGTTTCCTTCTGTTACTACTAAGGAAAGTTCTGCAAAAGGGGAACAAGTAGTAGTAAGTTTCCCTGTTCTTTCAGGAGTCAAAAGGGTGATGGTGCTTCATACTCAAATATCCATAAACCAGAAGCAAATGTATTGAGAGCTTCATCTTATGTTGCATTTTTACATTAAAATTTGGTAGGTTTAGTATTCTGGGTCCGGTATATTTTTCAAGCTGTGGTCCTAGAGTTAGGAGGGGTGAACTTCAGATTACACCAAAGCATTAACAGAGTGCACAGTAAGTAACTGAATGGCTGAAGTCTATTTTCATGACTTAGAAAAAACCTGGAAGTATATATAACAGCTTACTTTTTAAATACTACTTTATACGAAGTCAAAGGTAACTTTGAACAGTGCATCAGAAGCAGCACTCAAGGGACTCATCTTGTATAAAATTTATCAATGATCACAACTTAGCACCTGGAAGACAGCATCTGCAACACGGACACCATCACAGAGTGCAGAACCATTCCACAACACAATATGGAACCTGTACTACGCTCACTTTATGAAGCATGGCCACAGGGCCATAGTTCTGACAAGCTAGTAAAATCTGAGAAGCCAGCACTACTGCTGCCATGCTATTAGTACGGTATGGCTAAAGAAGCCAACTACAAGTACTCTTAGCTTAGCTTTGAGCAAGTAAATATTTTAATTAAGATGTGAGGAATCCACAATCTACTTGTTCTGTCTAGTCTCTCAAGTAAAAATCAATTATAACTAATGAAGTCAAGGCCATTTTTCTTAATTTTGCCAACTGAACTATATGCCAGAAGCTGCCATCTTGGTGAAAATAACCATTTGCCACTAATAGCCTTACATTAAAGATGGTGTTCTCTTTATTCAAGCCAATGTAAACTATGTCAGTATATTAGCAATCCTATAGTTAAGCTGCTCTAGCTTTTCTGCCAACACAAGTTTGATTTTAACACACATCTTCAGCAAGATCCCTTTGACTATTAATATATGTATGATTAAACTACATCAAGATATACATTACTGGAAAATGAGGTAAATTGACAGTTTTTGCAATAAGGGAATTCTACATCTAATTCACTTTTGCTAAACATCTGTTGTTTTTTTAATCAAACCACCTCAAAAATAGTTTTTGTCCAAGATTTTTAAATATGGTGCATATAGGGACCCTGACAAAATCTGTGCGTGCTTATTCTAACATAACTACTTTTAGGACAGCTATTTTCCTATTGACTGGATGTTTTGCCAAATGTCTGAAAGATTTTATTTACCACATCTGTAGAACTGGTCTGAAAAGGCTTGTAAACTACGTAAAAACTTAGTAAAAGAGGCGTTATACCTGCATCAAATTTTATTTCAACACTGTTACCTTGTTTCAGTGACACTTCATTCTTTCTACAGTGTCTACAGCAAGTTTTTGACACTCTAAAATAGCTTCTTAATACTAGAGAAATTCCCATATATGAATACTGCACCATTACAGCACTGATCTTCAATGCCTTGTTTTAAACATCACTGAACAGTGAAGATTATTTACCATTTTTAGGCTGCCCTCAAACATCTTGCATTTTTCATCTTCGCCTATAATCAAAGGCTGCAAAACTGGATGATCCAGACAAGAAAGTTATTCAGATAACCACTATTTCAGACTTCAATGCATGCAAGGCTGAAGTCTAAATTAGACCAGAATAATCTTAATCACAGATTTTCAGCCATTTGGCGTGAGACTCTTACGCTTTGTGTAAGACAAATAATAGAAGAGCAGATAACATTTTACAGAAATCCCTCTCTTCCTTCAATCCCGCAGCCCTTTTCTTCTATAAAGCCAAATTATAATTTCCATGGGGCAAGCAACCCCCATGGATCTCTTCTTCACAGAGATCTATACTATCCATGTCTGAATCTGCCGATAAACTACACTGGGCAGCAGTTCCAAACGTGATAGTCACATACAAATAGCAATAAAAGCACTCCATGTACAAATCCAGTAATTTAAATTAGAATAAATTTTTCTAAATCTCACATGCACCCAACCTGATTAAATTGTGTAGCGGCCAGAATACAGTGAGAATGGACTGCCACAAACCGAGTCTGCAACTCAAACTTATTTTCTGCACACACACTCAGAGGATTTCACTGCAACGTGCTGACAAAACAGCACCAACTTTACTCTTCTCAAAACCCACCTCTCCATAGTCCTCAGATATCAGTACCAACTATGTTTAATTTAGGCCCTGATCCTGCACCTTGTGCCCCCGGTCAGCCACTATGCCCATGCAAGGCACTACTGAAGTCCATCAGGTGCTCTCGCACACCCCAGTTCTGAAAACACTTGGGAGCTTTCGTCCTCCCCGAAACGTAGCTGCGTCTCACGCGCCTGGATCTACAGCATCCGTGTGGACAAATGCTCTCCTCTCCCTGGAACTCTCTTGGGAAAGAGCATGGAAACGCAGCTGACTCGGGCAAAGCCACCCAGGGAAGGCTGGCCACTGTGGAAACGCAAGAGATCAATTCAGTCCCTTGCTCTCCACCCCGGACTGGGCCTGAAATTCTAGAACAGATGGCTCCACACTTCCTCAGAGAAAGCCCAAACGTACCACCTGTGACAGCCCCCCCATCCTTAAAACCAGGGTGCAGGGAAGCTGCCTGTCCCCTCCTCCCAGTTTGTCTAGACTGGGAGAGTGGCATTTAAGTCCAGTTTGTGAAGACAACTCTGGTGGGGAGGGATGAGGGGGAGGGGGAAGCGGGAAGCGACAACCTGGGACCAGTCGCCCCCACCTCGGGGGAGGGGGGCGCTTCCAATGGGTTACACGCGCCCAACCAACACGTTTTGAACGTGACCGTCGGGGCTGAGGCGCCCCCGCCAGCGCCAGGCGGCTGCAAGGCAGGTCCCCTCGCCTGGCCCAGCTTCCCCCAGAGCCCGTGGGGCGCTCACATGTGTTCGCTACCGCGCGTTAGGCCGGGCCGGCCCCGCCTCCCTGCCCCGAGGGGACGGGCCGTGGGGGGAGGGGAGCGACCATCGCGGCCCTGCCGCCGCTTGCAGGCGGCCGCGGATGGCGGCGGCTTGGCCCCACCGCCAGGCACTCACCCTCCTTCCTTCGCCGCCTCAGCCGCGGATCGGGGGGGAGGGGCGCGGGGGCGCCGCCTCAGCCGCGTTGGGAGGCCTCCGCGCCTCTGCAGGCCGCAAACACACCGCCCGGAGCCGCCGCCGCGCTGCGCTGCGGGGTCATGTGAGCCAGCCCTTCCGCCACCGGCCCGGCCTGCACCGCGCTGCTCGGATCATAGAGGTGGGCGGGGCAGAACGTCCGCGCAGTGCGCGCACAGAGCCTGAGCAGCCTCACCATAGAGTGCTGCTGGCTAGAAGGGTGCCGAGGCCCGCCGCCGCCATCTTTGGTGGGGGCAGGCGAGGCAAGGATGGTGACCCTTCCCCAAGGGCCGCCATCTTGAGGTCAAGAGAATGTCCAGGCTCGGGCTCGGGCTTCCAGCTGCGTCGAGGGCGGGGCGCGGGAGCCCCGCGTGCGTCTGCTCCAAATGGTGAGCTCCGGCCCCCCGCGCCCGCCCGGGTTCCCGCGTACGGGCCTCGTTCAGGCTGGAGCCAGGCGCCGGTGTGTGTGCGTGTCCCTGCAAACCTAGGCTCAGCCCCTGGCGTCAGGGCAGGCCTCGTACTAGACACGCATCCCCCATAAAGGGTACCTCTGTAATAGGTATCGGATGACCGTGGTCTGGGGAGCCCTTCTTGACCTATCCCCTCCACAAAACGACCAAAGACACATCACTTTGCCCTCCAGAAAACACTTGCTCACCTACTCAGCTGTTGTAGTTACCACAAGAATTAGGATGCTGTGGATAGAACAAAAAGAAGGGGCTGTAAACAGGGAGGAGGTAGAGACTGCCTAGTGGACCCCTGGGCAGTCTGAGTAGTCCGTTTCATGGAATCACTCCACTCGTGTCCAGTGTCCAGAAAGCATCAGATGATATTGTGTATGGATTTTTCATGCCCGTGCAGTAAGACTGCTGAGTACTTAGGTCACAGAACTAGGATCTGCTGGGGGCCAGCCTCCTTTCCCTCTACCCCATCTTCAGTGGCAAGGGTAGCAATATTCACAGAGAGCAGGAGTATGGTGTAAGGCCTATTATGAAGACAGAATGGTGTCCTATCCAAAATTGTCATTGTTTGAAGAAAAGAGCACAGCAGACTTTTTTTAAACTATATTTTGTTACTCTTGTCATGCTGGAGAAAACGACTACATGATCAATGGCAGTCACAATCATAGAAAATGATGGTTGGAAGGGACCTCCGGAGGTCATCTAGTCCAGTGGTTCCCAACCTTTTTTTTACTGCAGACTGGCACGGGAGTGGGAATCCAGGGCTGCCTTGCTGCCCAGCACGTGACTGCCAGCAGCAGAAGCTGCTCATCCAAGCAGATAGATAGGGGTCCACACAGGAGGTTCATGCCACGACCTGGCAGCCAACCCTTTGCAGCTTGGTACTGGGCCACAGCCTGGTGGTTGGGAACCTCTAATCTAGTACAACCCCGAAGCAGGACCATTCCCAACAAGATCATTCCAGCCAGGGCTTTGTTGACCTGGGTGTTTAAAAACCTTCAAGGATAGAGATTCCTCCACCTCTCTAGGTAACCCATTCCAGTGCTTCACCAACCTTCTACTTAAGAACCTTTTCCTAACATCCAACCTAAACCTCCCTTGCTGCAACTTGAGACCATTGCTCCTTGTTCTGTCATCTGTCACCACTGAGAACAGTTTGGCTCAGTGATTCTCAACATATTTGCCATAGTGAGCCACACTTGCAGCTCTTAATGTGTTATGTGGGCTGTACCCACACAACTTACTTTCTGTGTATCCATTTTAAAAATGTTTTAACGTGATGTCACATGGGCCACAGCAGTGTGCTGATTGGGCCGGAGGTTGAGAACCACTGGTCTAGCTCTATCCTCTGGAACCATTCTTCAGATACTTAAAGCCTGCTATCAAATCTTTTCTTAGTCTTCTCTTTTGCAGACTAAGTAAGTCCAGTTTCCTCAGTCTGTCCTCATTATTATGTGCCCTAGCCCCTTAACCATTTTTGTTGCCCTTCACTGGACTCTCTCCAACTGGTCCATATTCTCTCTGTAGTAGGGGGCCCAAAACTGGACAAAGTACTCCAGACATGTCTTCACCAGCACAGAAGAGAGGGGAATAATTACTTCCCTTGACCTGCTCCAACCCTGCAACTAATTAAGCCCAGTATACCATTAGCCTTCTCTGTAACAAGGGTGCACAGTTTCCTGCACAGAGAGCTTATTGGTATTTGGCAACCCTGCCTTGCAGAAACCAACAAAACATTCCAATTTCTTTCCTTAGCCCCTGCTGACAAAGTTGACAATTGTAGCAGAGGCTCTGAAGACTCAGCAACTACTGCTAGACATAGTCCACACATTTCACACATGCTACTAAACAGTCAGTAGATCAATAGAAACAGTAATCCTATCTGGCATGTTGCCTTACCAGATGGCACTGGCACTGGATGGTACTGGCATTAGCATAACATTTATGGAGGTTTTTTTAAATAAAAGATAATGCCCAACTTAGAAGCAGCATTTCTTCACTATAGGCTGCCATCTTAAATAGCATAATAAAATGTCTAGCTTTTTTCCATACAGCATGTACAATTTTTGCCTTCGCTTAGCCAATGAAAAATGTAACAGCTACTGCTGTTGATCTTGTAGATATTGTATAAATGCTAATTTATCCACCCAGTAATATAGGTAACTATTATTCTAATTTCACAGAAAAGAAAATAAGCAGGAACATGAGGATTAAGAAACTCAGAAATGTACTGTTTCCATCTTGTGTTCTCGTCACACCATGCTATTTTTGAGGCTGCTATCTATCTGAAAAAGAAAGTTAAATTCACGAGGTGTTCCTCATAAAATTCTTATTCATAACTTTTTCTACTTTGAACCTTAGTTAGTAATCAAATGTATTTTGGATTACCACCATCTTTGACCATAAATAGCCATTTACCAATCTTTGATCATAGAGGCATTAGCATCTTGCTCCTATACCTAAACATGACTCCATGCTCTACAATCCCAAGCCTGCTTTGTTAAAAAGAAACTACATTACAAGTTGTCCATCCAAAGAGTGTAGCAATAACATCTCCTTTTCAGATCAACTCCCTTCTTACATTTCCAATTTGTAAATATTCTGACCCCATACTTACTAGCTACATATGCTATTTACTCATACTCACATTTCAAGTCTGGAAACAGCAATCAGAGGGCAGATTGCTCTGTAAGTCTTTCTTACTTTGTTTATTTACAAGCTATTCCCTTCAAACATAAGTGTACACCTAAGTTTTCAAGGGAGGAAACAAAATGTGCAGGAAACCCCACCTCATCTTGGAAGAGGTTTTACTTTCTCCAAAGACAAGACTTTAACAGAGAGGGGTTTGAGAAGGTGTGTGGGACAGACTTTAAAGCTATAGAGCCTAGGACAGTGGTTCTCAACCAGAATGCTGCAGCACCATGGAATGCCTTGAGATCTTTTTAAGGGTGCTGTGGGGTGCCACACAGTATTAGCATTGTATGTGCAGGCATAATTCACAAGATAAGCCCAGAGATTTCAAATAGGAATTCATGGTGTTAAAATATTCTGACCTGCTGTAGTCTTCTGAGTTCTTTGCAACAGAAGTATTGGTCTATTATTTTTCTGTAGTCAAAAAAGATGTGTGAAGTAAGAGGGTGGCTTGAGGCTAATGAGAAGTGTCATGAGTCTATAAAGGCTGAGAGCCACTGGCCTAGGAGATACAGAAAGAGAAGAACATGTTAAGCCTTGTAGATCCTGTAAACTTCACAGTAGAGGTTCCCCCCACCCCCAGCACCGCAGCTCACTCAGCAAGTTCATCTAGAGTGTGGGCAGCGGAGTCCCCCAGGGCTCAGTCCTTGGGCTGGTGCTGTTCAACATCTTCATTAGCGACCTGGACAAGGGTGCGGAGAGCACCCTGTTCGAGTTCGCTGATGACACCAAGCTGTGGGGGAAAGTGAATACACCGGCAGGCAGGGACCGCATCCAGGCAGACCTGGATAGGTTAGAGAAGTGGGCAAATCTGAACAGGATCCGGTTCAACAAGGACAAGTGCAGGGTGCTGCACCTGGGGAGAGGGAACCAGCATTATGGTTATAGGTTAGGGGCTGAGCCTCTCAGCAGCATAGAGGCAGAGAGGAATCTTGGAGTCAGGATTGACTCCAGGATGAATATGAGTTGCCAGTGCAACGAAGCAATAGGCAGAGCCAACTGCATCCTGTCATGCAACAACAGGGGCATCACTAACAGGTCCAGACAGGTCTTACTCCCCCTCTATGCAGCGCTGGTAAGGCCGCAGCTGAAGTACTGTGTCCAGTTTTGGGTGCCGCACTTCAAGAGGGACATTGAGAACCTGGAGAGGGTCCAGAGGAGGGCCACTCGTATGGTTGAGGGCCTCCGGGGCCAGCCCTATGAGGAGAGGCTGAGGGACCTGAGGGACCTGAATCTCTTCAGTCTCCGCAAGAGGAGACTGAAGGGGGATCTTGTGTCTGCCTACAACCTTATCAGGGGCCACCAGCAGGGACTCGGGGAAAGTCTGTTCACCAGGGCCCCCCTTGGAGTCACCAGGAACAATGGCCACAAGCTGAGGGAGGATAGGTTTAGGTTAGATATCAGGAAGAACTACTTCACGGTAAGGGTGGCCAGAGCCTGGAATAGGCTTCCCAGAGAGGTGGTGCTCTCACCTTCCCTGGAGATCTTCAAGAGGAGACTGGATAGGCACCTGGCTGGGGTCTTATGACTCCTGCCACCCCCAGTTCTCCTTCCTGCCCATGGCAGGGGGTCGGACTTGATGGTCTGTCTAGGTCCCTTCTGACTCATTGATTCTATGAGTCTATTCTACATCATTGGACAGCAGAAACCTGAGGGAAAGTTGGGAGTTAGGATTACTTAAAGCTTATCCTCAGAGTCCCAAATGGTCTGAATGAGAGAAGGGTCTTGTGGAAAAAGTAGTGTGTGACCATATAAAGGCAGTGTAATCATGCACACACACACAAAAGCCAAAGCAATCTAAATGATCTAATATCCTAACTCTTGAGATGTTCCTCATTACAAAATATAGTCATGAATATGTATGAGAACTATTTATTTTCAAATTAATTACTGTTCTAAAACATACAATGGTTCAAACATTAAATATGAACTGAAAACCTTCTTAAGTCCACATTGCAAATATGCTCTGTTCAATGGACCTCTATTTTGCACATTCTGCCTGCTCTAGCTGAAATCAGTTGGAGTTCTGCACGAAAAAACAAGTGCAGATTATTACTCCCAGTTGTTTAACAAGAGCATATTAGCAATCAGAGGAAGGGATATTTAGATCTGAAAACAGGAATGCATACATTAAAAAAAATTACAAAGATTATAACAAGAAAATTAACAGATAAGGCGTTTAACTCACTATAGTCTTCATTTATACACATTATGAAAACAATTCAGGAGCAGCCTAAATAACACTTCATCACCATATTCCATGTGGGGGACCTATATTCCCTTGCCCCTTACGTCTGCAGCAGATGAGAGCAAGGCAGAAGCAAAGCTCTCAGACTTGAAGTAAAAGCATTTCTAACTGCTACTAATGCAAACCTCACTTTTCCATTTGGCAGATACAAGAACAGAAGATGTCTTCAATCTTGGCCATGACAGCAGAACACAGCTTAGACTGAATACAGAGACAATATACATACCTATTATTGGAGGACTAGTACTGTGTCTGAATTTTAGGGGCAGGAGAGAACACCATAATTTTAAAGCAGAAGTCAGGAACCTTTTCAGGTTATGGGCCAGAATGACTCTGCTCAGGTCAGAGGTGAATAGGCAGCAGACAGGTGCATGCTAGGACCCAGTCACTTTGCCACTGCTTCTCCAAGTGACAGCACATAGGAAGCACTCGCCCCTGAAGGCCCCTGCCACCAAATGCTGCTGGTGCCCCAGACCTGTAGGCCAGAACAAATGGCTCTGCAGAATGTAGGTTGCCAATCCCTGGTTTATAGCACATACGAGGCTCACCCAAATGAGGCAACTTGAAAGTCAGAAAACAATAAATAATTGAGCGATGAAAAACACGTAGCACAAATAGCAATGTTCTTGATTCTATTATTTATAGTCACAAATATGAGACTTCAAAATTACTTTCATAATATATATTACAGAAATAAATAAACTAACTTTACTTTGTGTAGCCATCATGTCTACCTTTTGTGCTCCCCTTTCCATTGTCATCAGTCTCTCTGATAGGCCTAATTAAGGGACCAGTTCTGCAATGCTTGGACATGGTGCTTCATATGAAGAGTATTTTCACTGCAATAAATGAGATTCCAGCAGGGCAAACACTGAAGACATTATAAGGATCTGCTGGATCAAATGCTTGAATTACGATTCTCAATTGCAGGAACTTTGATTATATTTATAAAGTATGCACAAATGGAAAAAATAAATGTATTTTTCTTTTAAATTATTTTCAGTCTAAGGTGGAATTAAGAAAATTGACATTAAAAGTTTTAAACAGGTTTTTAAATACAGTATGTGATAGCAGGTTTTATCTGTATATTTTTTTCAACAGTATATTCAATTTGACATCTACTATGCAGATCAGCTTATTTCTAACAGGAACTATCTAATCAGGACAAGTGAAAGAACAATTACCAGACAGGAACAGGATAGATGTCTAAAGACCCTGCTCATTCAAGAATGTTTGGATTCTGAAAACAAATGTAGGATGGTGGAATAGGGACAATATATGAACTGTGATGAGGGGAATGAGGAGAAAGCAGCAGAACAAGAGCAAGTAGACAAAGGAAATAACATTTCTGTAGTAATTTTATACTCTTGTATGGGGACTTTTACTATTTCAGGAGAGAGATATGTAAGAGAAAAGGTACAAATGGTATTGTCTATAAGATAGATGGTATGAACAGAAAATAAATCAAGAAGAGTACTTGAAAAGTTTGCCATTATATAAACAAAATACTAAGCATCACACCTCATCAAATCAGAGAATGAGGATGAAAAGAGGAGGACTTTTTAGGTGTGAAGTCTGACAACCACAAGGTCAACTACTGTCAATACGTACAGCAACAATTTTTTTCCAGGTACACCAGCACCCAAAACATGGAAAACGTAACTACAAAGTGGCCATCACATAACAATCAGTATCTAGACGCTTAGGGCCAGATTCACAAAGCAGTTTGGTGCCTAAATCCCTTTGAGTGAGTATCTGAGCCTTAGTCCCTGATCCTGCAACACTGGAGTTAGGAACTCAGGAACACAGCAGAGGTATCAAAAGTAATGAATAGTATAAAAATGATAAATTAGGCTGCCTCCTTTACTGTTAGAAATATAATATGGGACTAGATGAGGTCACTGGTTTTCTCTGATATAAACATTCCTTAGTTTCCTATTAATAATTGTGTGATAGTGTAAGGTTTCTTTTCACCCCAATGTGGTATAGGCACAGTTTAACATTCCTTTATCAACATTTTCCAGTTTCTATTTTGAAGACATTACACTTAGAAAAGAAAGTCTCCTTTCATAATCTTCAGTAAATTTGATTCACAAACCCTATAAACTACCAAATACACAGACAA
>NW_017728947.1:51413004-51423471 GCF_001723895.1 Crocodylus porosus | reverse complement strand
TAACTAAGGCCTACCCAGTTATTTACTTTGGAATCCTCTGGAAAAGGTCTGTGCAAAACCATGCTAAGGATGCCAAATGGCAAAGCCATTGAGATGCAGCAGGCTTTTTAAAGATGCTGATGCTAAAACCTTTGTGAACCCAGTTCTGGTTACTACTGTTACCTATTTTGATCCAGGTGGCAGGCTAAAATTTAGGGTCTTGTGGATTATACCAGTTAAGAAGAGAAACTGGTAATGGAATCAGATAACTTGGGTGTAATTTTGTTTCTTTTACATGAATGTGCAATGGCCTGTTTTCTTGAATCTGGATGGTAGTTTTCCTACTCTCAGAAGCAGGCCTTTTTTCCAACATCGCACACCAAGTTCTGGTTCAGGCCAGGTCAAGCTCCCCTCTCAATATCGGAGTTGTCCTAACTTTTTCACTTATGTTCTCTTCCCCACCAACATATTGCAAATATCTTCGTGCAAAGAAGAGAGAAACAGCTGTGTTCTGGATTTGGGGACTGCAGTAGTGTAACTAAGGCAAGGTGATTGGGGCAACAGCTTCAAGCACCAACTTGGGAGGAGGGGAGATAGAAACATGATATCTGTTGCCATAGCCAGGCAGCTGCACTGGCAGCACCAACAGCCACAGGTTGCCACCTGAGTACCCAGCTGCCCTGTTATGCCTCTCAGGAGACTGCTATTATTTTAGTTATCTGCTTCCACTGAATAAACCTCTAATAATGAGGGAAGGGGCCAGTTATTAAGAATAGCAGCCTCTGTCTTCAGTAGTCACTTTAACCTAGGAGCAATTGCTGACTCAGAGAACATGGTGTTCAATACAGCTGAGATAGGACAGAAGATCCACATATTACCAGGATCTCAATGTATGGATGCAGTGATGGAAATGGATGGATAACATATCTTCTCTTTCAGGCTTGGAAATGAGAGAGCCAAACCAGCCATGCGTCTCCTTCACCTCTGGACCTAGTGCCAGAGTGAGGCATCTGAACTGCCTGGATTCCTGCTTGCTCAGGCCTTGCTGCCAGGCAGGAGGATCAGGCTTGCAAGTTCCTGAGTTAGATGAGGTTGTCCAAGGCATCACACACCCTAACACCCAGCTCGTGCCCAAGAAGATCAAGTGTTTGGGCCTCTTGTGGGCTAAGATTAAGTGGGGGCATCTGACCCCAAGATGTCTGGGCTTGGGCCTGTGCGTAGGATGACTGCCAATGGATTTGGGAGTATCTGAAGTCCCAGGATGAGAGCCTGGGACAGAGGATGCCGACAGGCTGTAGTGCCAGACATGGTGTTTAGAGTGATTGAGTTCTGTCCATGAACGCCATGTGCCCCCAGAGGCTGGGGGGTGGGGCATGGCGAGCTCCTGCAAGTGGTGGGAGCTGTGGTGCCATTGGCAGCTGCGGGTGGTGAGCACTGACCAGCAGTCAGTGACCATCCGCAGATGCCACCAGCAGCATTGGTGGTGGCCAGTGGCGATTGCAGACTGCCCACAGATACTGCTGGTGCTGTTGGCAGCAAGGGGGGGTGGTGAGCAGCAACTGCCTGCACCTTTTCGCAAGGGGTGCACTGCCATGCCCAGGTACCAATGGTTCTACCTGCTGGATTCATATGGTTTTTGGGTTGACTGAGTTCTGCTCAATCGATGTGATTTGGAACTGGTTTGACCTGGAACACAAAATAGTTAATAAAAAAGAATGGCCCTGGGTAGACCACTGTGAAGGGAAAAGCCTGTGGCCCGGGGGCCCAGCTGGCCAGCAGGGGAAAGCACCCCGGCTCCAGGGCAGTGCGAAGCCCACACACAGCCTTCCCCAGCCTGAGTGTGGAGGGGGGCCAACAACCACCGGAGTCTGGGAGGTGGGGGAAGGGACCGGAGCCAAATCTGCCAGCAACACACCCCATCTGTGAGCAGTTGTCTACGAGTCCCCGCTGCCCGCCTGCCCAGAGCAACCAGAGAGATGCCCGACCCCGGCAGGAGCCACCGGGGAACTACAAGTCCCAGACACCCCGGCCGGCCCAGCCCCGGCTCCGGTGCACGCCGGGAGCTGCAGTCCGGCCGCCACCTGCAGTCACGGGGACGGGCTCGGCGGCACTACCGCTCCCGACATGCCCAAGCGCACCCCTTCCTGCCCCCGCTGCAAGAAAAGCGGCCTGGGGTGCCCCGATCAGCTGATCAGCACTGACAACAAGGGGAGTCGGGGAGCGCAGCTCAGGCCGGCAGCTCCCGGGGCGTCCAGCCTGCACCGCCCCTGCCCCGGGACACCAGCCCCGGCCCCTGGGGCCCTGAGCGCCGGCGGGAGGGGGAGGTGCCTGCCGGTCGTAAACAATAGCTGGGTGCCAGGATCGCCCCGGGGGCTGCCTCGGCTGCTGAGCGACCGGCAGGGCCGCCCCGGGGTGCGGCGTGGCTCCCCCCGTGCTTAAAAGGACAAAGTCGGGGAATCCTTCTGGTGCCAGGTAGGTGAGCAGAGGGAGCAGGGCCCAACCGCCAGCTGATCCGCCTGCCCTTTGCTAAGGCCAGGCCTGTTGACAACCAAGTGACTAAGTTGGGGGTGGGGTGTATTTCCTCTCCGGATGCACCAGGGAAGGAGCCTCAAGTGCAGGCTGTGGGTACGGAGGCTATTTCAAATCCAGCAGTTCCTTGGAGCTCCCCCCCCACAAGACAACCTGGTGTTTTGGTTGGGTCAAGGAAGCTGAGGGACCTAAGCAAAATGTAAACAGCTGGCTGGCTTTGCATGATGTTACATGGCACACACACTGCTTGGGCTCCCTATGTGAGCTGACCCACGAGCATGTTTGAGACAAAGGCCCGTTGTTGTGCAGTGTGTTTGTCTCAAAGGCCTCACTTTGGTAAGACTGTGTGCGTATCTGCCTCTGAGGGGATCTGTCTATCCAGCGTCAGGCTGGATGTGACAGTGATTTGCACTTTTGTGTGTAGCTGCTTTGGGGTGAATGTGCATGGAGAATTGGGGGGGGGGGGGAACAAACCACAACAGATCAGGGAAGTCCCCGAGAGAACTCTGAACTCTGGAGGAGGAGCTTAGCTGTGGTTTGAAAGCAGAGAATCTTCTAGTATTGATACAATCCTGTGTGTCTGTCTGTGTCTCTTCCCCCCAGGTACTCTGGCATTTCTAGTGTCTCACTTTTTCTGAAGATTGTATGCTGCTAATGAAATTCATCCTTTTTTTTTTTTTTTTTTCTTTCTTTCTCTGCTCTAGGTCTTCCAAGGAAATATTTGAACTAGTCTACTGACATACACCAGAATGATTTCTTTATATCACTGAAACAACAGCTTCTAGTTAATCAGGGAATACAAGTGGGTCAGCAGTTTGGTCACTATGTGAAGCAAGCTACATTTTTTAAGTTTGTTTTGAAGAGAGAACACTGTTTGCACTTTACAGATCGTGAAAAGTTTTGCGGCTGAGACGCTCAGTATGCATGTTGGTACATATTTTTGCAGGAGTGGCCATTGAACTTTTAAAGAAATTAAGGATTCGTAGACTTTTTGCAGTATTGACTGAGTTCTGCAGAGACACTAACTTTTACAATTGAGAACTGAACATCTATATACATTTTGATTAAAACGTCAGATAAACACTTTTAAAAAAAATCTGAAGATGAGTGCCCATACACAAACAGCAGAGAAAGGACAGAACACTGCACTTATGTGCCAGGAAAGCTACGTTTGTAGCGGGACTGATGAAGCAATCTTTGAGTGTGATGAATGTGGGAGCCTACAATGCCAGCGCTGTGAAGAGGAACTGCATAAGCAGGAAAGGCTACGAAACCATGAACGGACCCGTATAAAACCTGGTCATGTCCCTTACTGTGACTCCTGCAAGGGTGCCAATGGGAATATAATGCACAACAGTGCAACAAGCTCAAGGCAAAGGGCAGCAGTGAGGTGCCAGATGTGCAAAATAAACCTCTGTGTGGAATGTCAGAAGAGGACCCATGCTGGAGGAAACAAAAGAAAACACCCAATTACAATATACAATGTTAGCAAACCCCAAGAACAGGATGAAGAGGAAGGGATGGATGAGGAGACCAAGAGGAGGAAAATGGCAGAGAAGGTTGTAAGTTTCCTCTTGGTGGATGAAACGGAGGAGATTCAGGTAAAGACTGTCAGGGCTTTTTGACTGGACAAGTCTAGTTTGTGTGCTAATTGCACTTGTTAGTCTGTTAGACTAAGGAATTCCTCAGGCAGGGGAATTCTCTGGCATTATTAGATTGTGAATGTGCCCATCCAGCAAGTAACCCTCCTTGTGAAGTAGTTTAAAATGCTACGTTGCTAAGACCATTGTGTAGTGCATAGCTAGAATCTTTTCTGGGAGCGCCTTTGTATCAATAGGCAGAGCTGGTAAAGGGGCTGGCTGGACTGAGGGATAATGTTTCAAGATAAGAGCTGTCAGCTGACTACCCATTCCTGAATAAAACCCAACTAACATGGGAGATGGTACCATGATAGGAGGATTATGGTAAAAATTGCAATGCTTTATAAGAAAATATAGAGTGGAATTGCCATTCCAGCCCTGGATTCCGTGTTTACGTGTTTAAGGTATGGTTATGAGCTCAAGTGTGTATGGGTTGGGTTGGTTTTTTGGTTGGTTGGCTATTTTTTAAGTGGGCTCTGACTGAATAAAACTGAGGTGAATGGGATGACTTTGGGGAGTGTGCCATTTATTTGGGATATGCTTGACAGTTATGACCACAAAATCACTTTTCAGCTCAGAATGACCCATAAGGAGAAAGTGATAAAATTCTATCTCTGACCTCCAGAAACAGGTTATAAAGCTAGCCTACTTTTGTAGGCTGTTATCCTTATTGTCTAATGGGGATGAAAAGAGGTGGTGTAACTTGCCAAAGTCTCACAAAGCAGGTGAGTGATGGAAGTAGAAATTCAACCCAGTCTTTTGGCTCCTGCTCTAGTCCCCAATCCACTTGATCACATACACAAGTCATAGGATGGAAACGTGAAGTCACTTGGTGATTTGATACTCAGGACAACTAGTTAGATATTCATAACTGCACATGGCAGCATCAGCATTGTGATCTTTGTCTTTCATTGGTTGGTTGATCATTCACATGCCATCATCCTGATGTTTGATGCAGGATCTTAACTAACTAATTGAATTCTAACTTAAAGTTGAATAGTTATGAGACAGCTATGTTTAGTTTGTTACTTCCCTCTGGACTGTTAATGCATCCTGAGCCCAGCTCAAGGCTTACAAATTGCCTGTGGTCAAAGGTGACCTCCAAAAAACCTTCAGATATCAGTGGCAGTCCTCAGTTGCTCTATTCTGCAAGACTTTTTTTTCCCCAGCATCCTATCTGTGGCGATTTAGGCTGATTGCAATGTACCTGCACTGAAAGCAGCTCACAAATTGAGACTAGCATGAATTTGCATATGTGAATTGATGACATCTTTACTAGGTGAATATTTAGCTGCCTGTTGAAAACAAGTGCTATAGTGTACTATTACTATATAAGGTTAATTTAGTTGAGGGGGTGCCTCCATTTGTTACATTGTGTAGCAGCTGGGAGAAGCAGGATTGGAAAGGCTCTCTGATGCAACATCTGAAGTGTGTTGCCTTCATGTAATGTCCCAACCTGAAATACTCCTCTCCTTGTTGCAGAATATAGGCTTAACATCCTGCACACCCAGATAGCAACCCTGTTTCCATTTTTGTGTTGTTCTGCTTCCTGGTTGTTAGAACTTAGCAGAGACCTTTTTTGTTAGTAAGCCCAGAGCCCTGAAAGAGCTGTCATATGAATAGCTGTCTACACATCTTCCTTTTTTCTGGTCTCGGTAGTCCTGAAGATCCAGTTGCTGTAAGAGAACCAAATCGAGCCTTTCCTCCTGTATGCATCATCAGCAAGGTGACTGAAAAATCTTTTATTTTAGAGAAGAAAAAAAGAGCCACTGGATTTTCATGCTGCAGGTGCTTTTTTTGGGGTGGTGTTACATAGAAATAAAATTATGAGTTACAGTTGTCTTTTCTTCTGATCAGTTTTATTCTATAATCAAAGTTGCTTTTCTGAACTTTGAAGTATAGCAATTAGAACAGCAACTCATCCCAAAAAGTGGGATGGATGAATTTTTGATCAGTGTAAGTGGTGGATTTGCCCGTTCCAGAATTGCACGAAGACTGCTGTATAACTAGAGGTGTTCACAGTGTTGCAGCATGTCTGCCAACTGATGCTTATTTAAAGACTTACTGATTTTACACAAGTTTCCTTCAACAAACTTGATGTTATGAAGACGTTTTCTTGTCTAGTCTTTCTGGGCAAAGACAGCTGTGTTAAGAGTGCAAGGGAAACATGATGATTTAAATTTCCATTTTGGAGCCTTGAGCTAGGAATTTTCTTTTAGGTTCAGGTAAGCATCTCCAACCTAGTCACTCCTGTGACCACAAGAATATTGAAAATCAACCTTCTCTATTTATAATTCCCTTGGGCTTGTCTGAATTCCATTTACTGACAAGCCAGGAAAAGCCATATTTTAAACCACTTGTAAAACAAATACTTGCCTTTTATATGATTTAAACAAATTTACCCATGTCAAATACAGATTCCTTGGTGGCACTCATCACTATAGTGCCCATTAACTGATCCTTGCTGCACAAGTGGGAGTTAATTATTGGTACATTTTAGGAAACTAACCAAAGGGTTAAGATGAAAATCAGAACCCCTCTCCTAACTGACTGACTGTCCAGGTACTTCACTATAAAACAATGCCTCCTCCCTCCAGAAGAAATGCGCTCCGTAACCACTAAACTGACACCATTCAGGGTAGGACCTCAGCACCTGCCTTCCTGGGGCCATAGCCCCTAGCTGCTTGAGTACCTCCCATAGTACTCTCACAGCATATTTTATGCTTCTTTTTTTGTCATCTGTAACTCTCTGTGGCTCTCAGCTCTTTCTGCATCACCACATCTATGCTCATGCTCCACTCTCCCTACACTTTCTGTTACTGGTTCTTAAAGTGATCTATGTCCCTCTGTCTGACATGGTGTCCACAGCCGTCCTCTTTTGCAGGGAGGCCTCTTTCTTGCTGCCCTCCAGATGCTTGGGGGACATGCTGGACTTCTCACTCTCTAACTTGTAGAGCTCTTCAAAATATCCATTTTTTTTTTTTTTTTTTTTTTTTCTCCCCTTCCATGTTCCTGTTGTTTACCATTCATTTTCTTTCCAGTCAGCCTCCCTCATCAATTTTGGATTCTCCCTCTCTCAATCCTCAGTAATGTTTAGCTTCCATATTGATGGCGCAAAAGACCCTTTAGGCGCCTGTTTCCTTTTTCCTTGCCATCACTTTTTTGAATTTTACAGGTGCTAGTTGAACTGTTCCACTCACTGTAAGAGTAATCTACCTAATCTTGCCTTCACCAAACACTGCTTATCTCATCTTTGTTTTCTCTGCTGAATTCCTGCTCCCTGACACACACCACTCTCCAGAAACTGTCACTTGGCCTTCCAGGACCACCAGTCCCCCCACTTTTGTGATTTCCTCTCTTCTTTTGGCCATCTCTTCTTTCCTCTCTCCTATGACATGGTTATTGATTCTCTTCATACTTCTCTGCACCTGACTTTTATTCCTCGCTCCATCACAAGGTTTGTTCTGCCAGCCCACAGCCCTGGCCTTTTCCCAACATGCTCCTGCTCTCATGCTGTCAAATACCTCTAGCAGAAACCCTAAAGCCAGGCTTATATTAATTTTAGTCCAACTTAATTTTCTTCTTGTTCAGATCTACGTGTAGACCTGTTTAGCTAGGAACTTCTCCAACATAAACAAGAGTGGGAATGGGAGTGGAAGGCAACTTTTAATTCAAGTTTTCAAGCCCAGTTGCCTGCTGTTGATGGCACTGCATCAATTTAACCCCTATGAATCTCATGCCCCAGCCATCTTTGACACTGTTCTCTCCTTTTGCCTTAACTTCTGTCTTTACATAGGCTCTCATCAATTTCTTCCAAGAGAAAACTGATGAAATATGATATGACCTTCACCTTCCCCTCCTACAATACCTTCTCCTGTCACAGATGCAGAAATTCTTCACTTGCTGTCTCCTGCTCTGATTTCCTTCACACCCACTCATCTCCAGCTCTTTCACCTTACTAAACAAACCAGGTTTGGTCTTTTCCATCTTGGGAAGCTCATTTCTGGCTCCCCACACATGAGCAACCACCAACCTGTGCCATATCATCTCTAAGGTCTTTGAATGCATTGTATACAACTGTTGCCTGGAGTTCTCCTCTTCCTCATTCTATCCTGGACCATCTTTTAAATTCAGTTTGTTCCCTACACTAAACTGAAACTGTTCTTGTTAAAAGCAATGATGCCTCTTCCTAGCTAAATTTCACAACTTACTAAATTTCTCTACCATATCCTACATGAGTACCTTATCTTTACTTTTAAGATCCATTAAGTCCTATCTCTGCTCTTCCTATGTAAGGCTCTCATAGATTTTCTGACACTCAATTAAAATGAAATCCATCAAATCAAGACACATCTGTGGTATACAGAGAAGCTTTTTACACCTTTATTTTTACTCAAATTTAAGGTGAATGCTGTTTCTTTGAAGACCCATTTCATTTTTAAAGTGCCTATTATATTCAAAGGAATAGGGTAATTTAGTTATTTTCCTTCAAAATTCCTTGCTGTGATGCTTACAGAAAAGTGAGCTGTGGTTAGGGTGGCTGTTGTGCTGAGACTACCCCAGTTATAACTCTGAATTAATCTCTCATCTCTCTTTCTTTCACTCACAAATTGTCAGTCCCTGCCCCAAAGAGCGGTCTTGTTTTGTGTACATACAGAAACTACTGTATTGGGGACCTGATTCATAAAACCTCTTGTGTTCTACTGAAATACTATTACTAAAGTAGATGCTCTAAGCATTTTAACCCTTTCTCATAACTTTGGTTTAATAATCATGGGAAATAGGCTTACTGAGTTCTTTTGTTTGTTTATTTATATCACCTAATGGCTGAACTCAGTCCTCCAGTATAGCCCCACCAATAGCATGCACTTGAAGTAGAGAAAGCAACTTCCCAAATCCCAGCCAGTTATGTGGTCAGTTATGTCATTAGTCCTCCGTGCATGGTATGAACTGTCTGATTTTTTTGGTCATGAAGCAGCTGTCAGAAGACACTTGGACCTCCTGTGCGAGTCAAATTTGGCAAAAAAACAAAAAGAAAGCTTCTCTGCAGATAGCGTTACCAGATGAAGAAACCTCTTTGTAGCTGGAGTTACTGTATGTAACTACTAAGATTCTGACTTCTAATTTTTAAAGATAAAGGAGGGCCCACCTATATTGGGTTTCAGCTGACACCCCCACAGCCAGCAGCCTCTTTCCTTGCCAGTAGATACATTCCTGCCCTCTGGTGATGCGTGCAGCTCCAGATCTCAAGTCCATGCCTGGGACTTTCCCAAGAGAAGAGTAGAGATCTATTTTTCAGAAGTATGAACAAATTTAATTCTTACTAAGCATTAAGCAGGATACATGTACTGCTCAATGAAAAGGCTCCCAATAGTTTGGATGTTACTGATGTGCATGCTGAATGGCAAAGAACCCACAGTACTCTAGTTGACACAAACAGCTCATTATAGACCTTGTAGGTCATTTTATACAGCCGTGACATACCTTTGTCCTGATAGCAGAATAACCCATGGTCCCTCCACCTGCACTTCTACATGCAGTCTAGGGTGGAAAGCCCTCTTTAAGGAGTGTGGCTTAGGTACTTCACTTGCACACATTCCCTTAATAGCTTTGCTGAAAATACTGTGGATTTCCTTTAGCAAGTGTCAGCCTGCGTAAGGCCAGAGTCTCTAGAGATGAAAGAATGGAGAGGCATAGAACACATTTTCCTAGTGAAGAATTCCTTAGAAATCAGACCAAGTATGCTTCTTTGCTTGAAGAAGATTGCATCCTCTCCAAGATTTATTATTTGCCTTTAAGTCTGTAACAGCTTCCCTCTATCTGATGAGAGAATATTTTGATGTAGGCCAGTGGTTCCCACCCTAGACTTAGGCCACCTCTTAATATATGAGCTCTTAGCTTTTACTTGTTTCTTGACTGTGTAAGAAATTATAGTGCAATTCTTCTGCAAAGAATCTGGAAAGGCCACAACAGGTCATAATGTGTTTGACACTATGGATTTCTACTTGAAATCTCCGGGTTTATCTTGTGAATCATGTGTAGGTGTTTGTATACCCAGTTTTACACAGCACCCTGAGGCATCCTTTAAAAGGATCTCAAGGCACCTCAGGATGCTGGGCACGCTGCTTTGAGAATCACTGATATAGGCTGACAGAAGAGACACCATCATCTGGATGTTTCTCAGGGCTTGAATTACTTTTGACTTGGTGGGGAGGGAGTCTGCAAAAAAAAAAAAAAAAGTATTGGGCTGCCCATCACAATGCCCTAATAAAATTGGAGGACCCCCATTTGATTTTTTGTTTTTGTTTCAAATCTTACA
>NW_017728947.1:51381508-51412904 GCF_001723895.1 Crocodylus porosus | reverse complement strand
GTATACCCAGTTTTACACAGCACCCTGAGGCATCCTTTAAAAGGATCTCAAGGCACCTCAGGATGCTGGGCACGCTGCTTTGAGAATCACTGATAAAGGCTGGCAAGAAGGACACCATAATTCGGAAGTTTCCCAAGGGTTGAATTAATTTTTGACTGGTTGGGGAGGGAGTCTGCAAAAAAAAAAAAAAAGTATTGGGCTGCCCATCACAATGCCCTAATAAAATTGGAGGACCCCCATTTGATTTTTTGTTTTTGTTTCAAATCTTACAGAGGGACTCTAGTCTCTTATGGGGGAGCTCAGCCCTCCTTTCCCCCTAGCTCCCCCATAATTCAAAACCTGACTTTAGCCCGTTTTCTTGCAGCCTCTGTGTGCCACAGTGGGCTTCTTGGCTACAAATTTTTTCAAAATGAAAGAGATGTGGCACAGACCAAGATTTCACAACTATTACAGATGTTCCCAAGCTGTTACTTGATGGGTCTGAACCTGGTGTTACCATGTCCCTCATCCACTATTCTACCTCACTTGCTTTCTGCCCCCTTCTCCCCGCTTCTGCTTTATGGAGCTTTTGTTTCTTATCTGAGTTTATTTCTCAGCCACTGAATTTGCCAGTTCCTTATTTCTCTTATCCCAAAACCCTTCTTTTTATTTTCTTTTTTCCTCCACTTATTATGATAGTTCTTGTCTTTTGTTCTCCCGTTGCAAATAGTAACAAGTGAAACTAGGTAATGAGTGTAGTTCGTTCATTTATTAAGCAGCCCTGCTATCCTCGCCCAATGGACGGGTCTGTTTGCATTTTGGAGAACACTGGTTTCTTTTCTTAGACTTGAGAGAGAGAGAGAGGGGCCATCCACAACTTCGCAAAATACGCAACCAATCCTGTGGCTTCCACACTGGCTCCTAGCTGATCTGAAAAATCCTGGGGTCTGTGTGTCTGTCACCTCACTTCTCCACCTTCTTGTCTATAGTGAATGTGCAGGATCCCTCTCTTTTCTTGTTGCTGCTACCCTCCACAGGCAGCTGCTCTCGTTTCTGCCCTCTGTCTCAACTAAGCAGTGCTGTAGAGGTGGATGAATGGGAAGGATGCAGCTGAGAAGTGAGCGGTAGGTCATTTAGCAGTTGCCTGTTTCTCTTAAGCTTTGAAAACTATGTTGGAGATTACCTAAATTTAAGATTATGGGGAAATTTCCCTGTTGCCTTTCTGTATTTATCAATTGGGGGAGGGGACGGGGGTGTCTCTTGATTTCTTAGTGCTACCATTACAGGTAGTGAATAAGCACAGTGAGAGAAGAGAACCAAATAGAGAGAGAGGATCACTGTGGTTCCTGACCACTTCTGTTCTGCTGGTCTTTCTAACCACTGCACTTCCAGTTAGAGCCGTGTACAGAGGCATCTTGCAGTACTTCATTTCCGGTGTCACTAGCAAGTAGCATTAGTAGTCGTACAAACCCAGAACTACTATTCCCCCTCCTGCCTGAATCTTCCTTCCTTTTGGGGGATAGTATTGAGAGAGAGGCTTCCTGAAGCAACCCATTGGGTTGGCTGGAACAGCTTGCACATCTGAGCTATGGCTTTAGGTTTTCTGCAGATTCAGGCAGATATGACCCCATCACACATGCTCTCTCACTGGTCTTCACAATTAGCTAGTTTGATTTTTTTTTTTTTTAATTGTTTTTTTTTTTATTGCAAGTTTCAAATATGATGCAATAACTGGATTCTAGGAGTCTGAGTCCTAGGAACAGACCTGTAGTGTCTTTGCCTTTAATGTAGGCCTGGATGGAAGCCTGACTTTTTGTCAGATTTAAAACTGAAACAGCCAAAGCATTAGAAGTAGTGTTGTGGGGAACCAAGGTACTCTGGGAGATATGGATGTGTGTTGGCTTTTTCCATTGCCAGCTCTGTTGCTAATCCTTTTTGAGAGTCACTGTTTAAAACTGGCTGAGCACTGTATTTCAAAAGCTCAGCACTTTTGGAGGAGATGCCTGAGACTATACAATAAAGCTTCCAACAAAGTTTAATTTGACATTCCCTCCCCCAGTTCTAACTTTAAGTTGAAGGAGCTATTGCTCTGAGTTTTTTCTAGTTTTTTAAAAACTGGATTTTAGAAGCATACTGATGTAATCATATTGTAAGAGTTTAAAAAATGAGTATTATAACTTTCATTAGGAAAAAGTTTGTAATTCTTTTTTTTTTCTCATCATTTTTTTTAAACTTTTTTTTTTTTTGAGAGAAGATTTATGCTGGACCTTAGAAAAGAAAATTATTTTCATCTGTTTGGAGGTGTAGGGGGCGGAAGTAGCCCTGGGTGGTTTCATAATATCATTAAGTAAATATTCTTTATTGGAAGTTTTAAAGAAATGCATTGGACAGACCTCTGTCAGGGGTGATCTATTCTAAGCATACCTCATCTTATGTCAGAGGAGGGAGTTGGATATCTGGGGTGTTGTTTTGGAAGTCCTTTCCTAGATCTACGTTTCTATGAACTGAATACAGTAATAGTTTGTTTCAGACACTTGACAGTTATTACATATGTGGTTATTTGGGAGGCTCCCGCTCTGAAGTCAACCTGCTGTGTCCTTGCTGTTTCCTTTGCTTCCCGGTATTATCACGTCAGAGGTGTGGTGCTCTTAGGCAAGTTAAAGAAGCTTGTACAGCTGTGCATGATTGTGTTAAATCAGGGGTGGGCAAAATGTGGCCCACGGGCCAGATGCAGCCTGCCAGGTCATTCTATCCGGCCTGTGGGGCCCCTAAAAAAAATTTAGAAAATTAATGCTTATCTGCCCCCAGCTGCCTGTCATGCGGCCCTTGATGGCTTGCCAAAACTCCGTAAGTGGCCCTCTGCCCAAAATAATTGCCCACCCCTGTGTTAAATGTATGGCTATTATCCATTGTTGGCATCACCACAATTGGGATGAAACCTGAGTGTTCCCTGATGGATTGTTGCCTTTTCTAGAAGTGGGGTGGGGGGGGAAAGCATTCAAGTCTTGTATTTCTTGTCCTTAAAATTGGGATGAAAACTGAGCTTCTCTGACAGACATAAAGGTACCCAGTTTGGGAGGAAATTGGCCATTGGGGAAACCTCTTGACTTCTATGAATGTCTCACAGTTGTATTCCCAAGCACAAATAAGCATTGGGCAGAATCTTGTTTCATTTTGCTTGCCTGATTGCCCAGCTGCACAACTGCTATTTTTGGTACTTTTAAATATAGCTTGTTATCCTATTCCACGTGCAATTTGGAAATGGAAGTGGCCTCATTGCTACTGTGCATGGTTGGTAGGCTGTACTCCAGTTGGGTAGGAACAAGCATACCTGAACATAACCCCCAAAGTGGTGGGGGAGACTGGATAATGTCAGACCTGTAGCTTGCAAGTTGGTATCTCGTGCAGGAAAGTGCATGAGAAGTGGGTTCAAACCCTTTCTCAGCAAGGGAAACCTACTTGGGTCTCCTGCTTCATGGTTAAGTGCTGTAATAGCTGAGTGATCAGGATAAAATGGGGCTGTCCAACTTCAAAGAAGCTGGGTCCCTCCCAACTGCACAAGCCATACAGACTCCATGGGCCTCTGCTAGTTATGATGACTCGCAACTTGGGGCGGGGGCAAGAAGCAGAAGCTGGAGGAGGAGCCCAGAGACCCCAGCAGTGGCAGAAGATGAAGTGGGAGGAGTGGTGGCTGGGCAGGAGCCTGCAGGCTGCAAGTTAGTCCTTTGGCCCATAGGCTGCCATTTGAACAGCCCTAGCTACAGCATGGGGAGCTCCTCCTCTGGCTTAGTAGAATTTGAAAACCTATGTTTGCCCAGGAGCTGCGTTCCTGCCCAGAAGCCGTGCAGCCTACCGCCCATGTTTAGTAGCCGTGTGGACATAACTCTGCAGCTGGAGAAGGAGGATCAAGTGTGCTCAAGTGCCACAAAAAGTGGCTATGTAGCTAGGTATCTGCCATTTGGGTGTGTAAAGTAAAATGGGTTTCTGCCCTCAGTACATTGGAAAGGGGTAAGATGGTTCAGTGTTTAAAGTGGCCAGCCTGTTGGGAACTCTAGAAGAGCTGTACACATTCATATCCCTTAAACACCTGGGCCCAGCTAGGCCCTGGTCCAGCTCCGGAGTTTGTAGGAGTTGAATTAGACAAAGATAAAGTGTTGTTCTATTGGCGGGCGTGCTGCATAGAGCTGACCTGGCGTAGCTCTTTGTAGTCCTTTGCTTCTACCAGCATTCAACAAGGACATGTGCCAAGTCCTGAGCTTGAGACCAGAATAATTGCATGCAGTTATTCTGACTGGGGAGTGACTGGTTAGGCTGCAGTACTGCAGAGGAAAGACCTAGAGTTACAGTGGACCATAAGCTGAATATGAGTCAATAGCATGCTCTTGTTGGGGGTGCGGGAGAAGAAGCAGCCAGTGGCATACTAGGTTGTATTAAGTGTGGCAGGGTGTCCTTCCAGGGGTGGCTATGAAGCCCCTGGAGTTCCTGCAGCCCTTGCTGTCTGGGCGATCGCCCACCCTTTCAGTCTCCTGCCATGTCTTGATATGAGGGAGGCTGCCCCAGGACTTTCCAAATTGCTCTCAAATGACCATCAAGTGCCAGTGGTCCCTGCTTTCTGGGCTAATTGCATGACTCCATTCTTCTTCTATACCATGCCCCATGCCTTGCAGATGGCATCCTTATTTGGTGTTGATTTCCACTTGGCCCCTCCTCCGGGGGTCTTGGATCCTCTTTGGTCCCATACACTCAATCTCTCAATAGATTCCTGGGCAGTTTCTGGTTTCGTATGCTCAACTCTTTAATCTGGGCTCTGGATCCATAGGAACATCCTCTTCTCCTTAGTTCATCCCCAGACTTGCAGACTGCTTAAGGTGTTACCCTTCATGTTGACCTCCTGGAGCTGCAGCCATCCTGATGAGCTGGTGGTATTCTCTCAGCAAACCCCAGATCTTACTGCCAGTTTCTGCCAGGGCCTGGGCTTATACCTGCTCTAAGCCCAGCCTTCCTCCTGAGTCAAGTGACTCCCTCTTCCTGGCCTAACCCGACCTGCAAACTCCCTGGGTCAGCTGACACTTGAGTGCCTGCCACCTAGAGCCTGGCCACAAACAGCAGTGGCACATGTACAGTAAGGAAGGAGATCCTCCTACATTGTTTGACATGAGTAAGGCCTTATCTGGAGTCCAGTTTTGAGCCCTGCGCTTCAGGGAAGATACGGACATATTGAACAGTATCCAGTGGAGAGCAACAAAAATGATTAGGGGTCTGGGTAGCCAGACTTATGAGGAAAGGCTGAAAAAGCTAAGATTGTTTAGTCTGGAGAAGAGAAGACTGAGAGGGATATTATAACAGTTTCCGAATGCTTGAGGAAAAGGTAATTGTACAATGGATGGAGATGGATTATTCTCTGTGGCTGCAGGGAATGAAACAAGGGACAGTCGTCTCAAATTGCAGCAGGAGAAATTTAAGATGGAAGTTAGGAGGAACCTTCTCATGCCAGGAGGTGGTTAAGCATTGGAACAGGTCTCCCGGAGAAGTTGTGGAGTTTTTAAGAGCAGGTTTGACAAACGCTTGCCTGAGATGGGATGGTATAAATCAGTGGTGCTCAAGCTTTTGGCCCCACAGGCTGATGCTGTCCCTCCCTGCCCTGCACACCAGGAATGGGTCATGGGGGCCTAGCATTACCCAATCCAGTGCGCAGGGCCTGGAGTTCTCCATAGGTCGGTGAGGAGCCCTACAGGCCAGATGACAGTACTGTGATAATTATCATTGCTGAGGCCATGGGCAACTGGTGTCTCCTGAGTCTGGGGGGGTCCCTCAGCAGCTGACTGCTGTCTGGGGGGGCCCCCCAGCAGCTGATTGCTGAGCCAGCGACGAAACTGGACTTCCAGTTTTGCGGCTGGCGCTTCCGGGGGGTACATGGCCGATCTCAGGGTGCATGTGCATCCTGTGCGCATCACCGATGGATGGGGCTGTCCCATTCAAATGTAGGGTCAGCAATAGAGAAATAAAATCAGGGCCTGAAGCTGGTCAGGGCTTCACTTTGCATTAGTAGATGTGGAACTGGCAAGCAGCTTTGGGGGGCGGGCAGGGCACTCTGCTGCTCCTGCCTGTGGCAGGGATCTGTTGGGAGGTGTGTGTGTGTGTGGGGGGGGTGACCTGGATTTCCTTAAAAATAACATGGTCACTGTAGATGTGAGAGGAATGGTTGTTTTTTCTATGTTCCCTTATGCTAGGGAATATGCTTAAATATTTTGAGACGGGGAGTAGCTTCCTGGCCTTAAAATCTGAATACTACTCCAAGCTACTCTTTGGGGAAACCAACTTTTGGGTTTTTTTTGTGGGTTTTTTTTTTTTGCCAACGTGGAATCTGAATCCTTCTTACAGATCTGGCTGTAGCAGGGTGGGGTAGGATGAGGCTTAAGAAACTGAATCACTGATCTAAGAATAAATCTGTTCAAAGAAAACATTCACTGCCTCCTGATTTTTGTGGATCTTGCATCTTGAGATGCTCAAACTGTATTTGCCTGGGGGAGCCTTGTAAAAAAAATAACATGGGGGAAGGGGCTTTCCTGGGGAATGGCCAAGGACCCCTCAGACATTCCTGAAAAGTAGAAGGGGAATCCTTGTTCTCTTGTAGCTGAAGAGGGCCTTGTGGAGAAACTCAAGAAGAATAGTTTGAAATTAACCTTTTCATTAAGTTTTTCTGTTATGCTTCTCCTATATCCCACACTGTCCTGAGGCAAGACCAGTTGCAGGGGTCTTACGTAAGGGATACACTACAATAACAAGACTTTGGGAGGAATGAAACCTTTGAACTCTAGCTCACCAATACGCTGCAACAGAAATTAGGTGTTTAGTGAGAGTTTGCTGTATCTGTTTAATTACCTGATTTATGTGGCCTCTGTTACTCTAGTATCTGAGTAGCATTGTCCCACACTACTTTCATTTAAATGAAAAGTG
The DNA here is from genome assembly GCF_001723895.1 of Crocodylus porosus. Lineage (NCBI taxonomy): Eukaryota > Metazoa > Chordata > Crocodylia > Crocodylidae > Crocodylus > Crocodylus porosus. The sequence continues at coordinate 51,405,968 of NW_017728947.1, read as the reverse complement.
TAACTTAATCCATGCAGCTGAACAAGGGAAGCACCTAGGTGTACTGAAGGGCAGTTGCTTTCTTGGCATGTTATGTTTAGTCATTGGTGTATTTTAATTTTTGTAGGAAAAGGCATTATCTAGTAAATTAGGAGGTGGAACCATCAGTTTTTGCAGCTTTCACAAATCTGCTTAAGCTATTCAACCCTGGTAGAGTAAAGCTATCCTTACATTGGAAAGGCTGGTAATAGGATATGAAGGAGGCTTAATTTTATGAGTAATGATGGGGAGCAACATTTTAAAAAGCACCTCTGGCATAGGAACCTGTGTCCCATTGAAAGTCATTTGGATTTGACTACTACTTTCCTTTGGTGCTTCTATATGCTTGAAAGGCTTGCAAGTGGACCTAAACAATGGCTGCTTTTCTCTATTAACCTCATAAGTGCTAATGCTGACACTGCTGTAGTATTGGCTTCTCAAGTTTCAAGCTATAATATCTTTGTCATTTTTCTTATTTTGGAAGGTGAAGAATGAAGAAGACTTTATTAAAAGACTGGACTGCACACCTGAGGAGCATCTCAAGGTGTTATCCATCTTTGGGAACACTGGAGATGGCAAGTCACATACCCTTAATCACACTTTCTTCTATGGTCGAGAGGTCTTCAAGACCTCTCCAGCTCAAGAGTCCTGTACAGTTGGTGTATGGGTAGCCTATGATCCTGTCCGCAAAGTGGTGGTAATAGACACAGAAGGTCTGCTTGGAGCTACTGTGAACCTGAGCCAGAGAACACGGCTGCTTCTGAAGGTCCTGGCCATTTCTGATCTTGTCATCTATCGTACCCGTGCTGACAGACTCCATAATGACCTCTTCAAATTCCTTGGGGATGCTTCAGAGGCCTACTTGAAACATTTCACCAAGGAGCTGAAGGCAACTACAGCCCGTTGTGGTCTAGATGTTCCCTTGTCCACCCTAGGTCCTGGGGTGATTATCTTTCATGAGACTGTATACACCAAGCTCCTGGGCTCTGGTAAGTAGAGAGAAAGAGATCTGGAATCAAAATATGTCTGAACATGATTCGTTTATTAAACTAGATCTGTAACCTGATAATTGGTGATCTAAACTGGATTTGAGACCTTGTGTTTTTTCATGGTCAAGGCTGGCAGAAGGACCGAGGAGGTAAGAGGCTCTGCTTCTGTGACTAAATGTGTGGCCTAGAGCAATATCAAGCACCAGTTGGGGACCAGCATTAACTGGTTCTGAAGAGATTTCAGTCTGATTCTCTTTAACCTAGGATGATGACTGAAGCATTGGGCCGTGGAAGCTGCAATGCAGCTTGGAAAAGTGAAACTGGTCGGACCTTCAGATATAGGCAGGGGTGCAGAGGGTCCTCTTGCAACAATAAATGAATGAACAATAAATCATACCTACATACTAACAAGAGTAAAGGAGACTGACTTGTTGCTGAACGTGCACCCTGCCCTTGGCACAGTCAGTGACTTCTGTGGTTTGGGGCCTTTCCTAAGCAGGCATGGGAATGGGACTGTGACAGTGAAGGCTAGTGGTGGATGGACTGATACGGCAGCATAAAAGTGCAGTGGAGCCAGTAGGGGCTTGGTTTGTGTCCTAAAGGATGGTAGCCCACTGTGCTTTCGTTTTGCATCGCCTCCCACTTCCTTTGCAGGTGTGTTTAAACTCAATTTGCATAATGCTGGATTAAGTATATTTTAAAATGTATTAGTTGTCGGTACATCTCTGGGTGAAATCTTGGCTTACTGGAAAACCAATGAGAGTTTTGCCTTCGATTTTAAGAGAATCTACAGATTTCTCCCCAGATGTCTCCATTTCAAAATGTGCTGTGAATCCACTTGTCTCTCCCTCTCCTCCCCAGTCTTTGGTGAGGGGAATTCTGGTACTTTCAGGTGGCTCTATCACCACAGGCAGGGCTTACCTTCCTTCTGCTTGGAAACATCTGGAAATTACCTGCTATGCAAGACTACAACAAATCAAGTCACTGCAACCTGCGCTATTGTTGCTGTTTTAGTTGGCCAGAGAACTCATGGGGAATAGAAAGCCCAAGGGACTTGGCACAGCACCTACCTGTCTTTTAAAGTGCGTTTCTAATTAGCAAAGTGGTCCTATGAAAATGGCAACACCCTCTCATCTTGGCCAGGTAATGTTTAAAGCAGTGAAGGAAGCCACATTTCACACAGCATTTTAGTCAACTGGTAGAATTTGCTACCTCAGAGGTCAGAGTCGAATGCTGGAACTGGTCAACATTATGACCAGTAATGACACTTGTGGTTTGGTGTGCAAACGCAGGGTAATACAAGCATATGCTTCAGGGTGTCAGCTGCTTGCTGCAGGTGGCATGTCTCCCTAATATACATCTGTTTGCAGCAATGCACAATTACCTATAATTGAGGGACAGTTATGGAATGTATGTGACTTTTAGGGGAGGGATGAGTCTGAATACGCTATTGCTGGAAGCTGGTTCTAGTAGTTAGTGTGGCTGGTGATCTGGCCTGAAAGTGTCCATTCTCTATGGTTGTTTTATAGAGGAAGGCTGATACTTCTCTTTCCTGCAGTGGCCTTCATGGAAAATGATCATCTTGAGAATGGTGAGCCTAAAGAACAGAGCAGTGATCAGCCGTGAACACTAGGCTTGTCATGATGTGGTGTGGCAGCTTGGTGCCATGGTCTGTAGGGTTATAACAAACCCTGGTTTTTGGAGTAATTATTTAGGGTCAAATATGGCTTCTAATTTTTGGTGCCTAGCTTGGACTCATAAAACAAGACTTTAGAACTTGCCAGGGAACTGCAGTTGCTAGTGATTTCAGTTTTAGAGGATCTCTAAAATGTGGTTCTAGGGTCTGAAGATGGGCGCTCAAAATTAGAGACCACCTCTTGAAAATGTATTTCCCTTTTCCTATATGTGAAATAGAGCAATGCCAATTTATCTGCATCACAGAAGTGTGATGAGGGTTAATTAGGAATGTTAGTATAGCACTTGACACTGTTAAAACACTGCATGATTAAGTGTTGTTTTAAATCAGCTGTTGTTAATGTACCTGTTGCTGCTTTTGAATGTGTTTTTTAGATCACCCCTCCGAGGTGCCTGAGAAACTCATTCAGGATCGGTTTAGAAAACTAAGCTGTTTCCCTGAAGCCTTCAGCTCAATTCACTACAAGGGAACAAGGACTTACAATCCCCCTACAGACTTCTCGGGACTTAGGCGAGCTATAGAGCAGCAGCTGGAGAACAATACAACACGCTCTCCCCGGCAACCTGGGGTTATCTACAAAGCGCTGAAAGTAAGTCATCTGTAGCAGAATGTGGCTCACTGGGAGCTGGAGCAATATGCAAATTATCCTTATTCATATTTGTAACACCATTGCTAAATACTTTGCACCTAATAGAGTGAGAATACACAGATTGCTAATGCAGAATTCCAGGTATCTGAACAAGAGGCACTCTTTTAGTACAGATCGACTTATAATAGACAAATAGGGTGGGTGGTTCTTTCTAGGGGAAAGAAAATGCAAGAGGAGAAGATAAAAGAAAAATTGATGGTGACCCTGGAAGTTGAGGTGAACAAGTTTGTAGGAGCACTGGAAGACCAGTATCACAAAACCCATAGATTTGGCTAGGAAGACGCTATTAGTGAGCTTCTTAAGCGTACCTTCCATACCAAATTGCTGGGCTCTCCAAAGGAGTTACAAACAAGGAAGTCTTGGCGTGGGATACAGACAGTATGTTCAAGGAGCTAGGAGGGGCAAAGGGAGGAGGGAGATGTGCCAGTGGATTGAAAGGCAGGTGGGAACAGGAGATGGAGTGTTGAGAATGGAAACATACTAGATGGACTGAGGTATCTGTAGGATTATTATCACCAGAGTATCTGGGGATGCTCTTCATTTCCAAACCAAAGGAGACTGAGTTTTTTGTTTTTATTCAATGCATGTTTGGTAGTAGCATAACTAGGAGTGGGCAAGAGGGATCCCCCATCCTTACAGAGACCCCCCCACTTCCGCTTTTGAATCCTGTGTCCCCTGACCTCAAAACTGTTTGTCCCTCTCTCCCTTCTTCTCACCTCACCCCACCTCCTCCCCTCCTTGCCCACTGTCCTGCAGGGTTTGCTTGGGGCAGCAATTTTGCTTGTTAGCTCACTGATGTTTGGTTTTCCCACAGTAAGCTGAAGAAATGAGTTTGCATTTAGTTTGGACAGTAGTTGGTTCTGTGGCCATTACTATCTCTTTCTAGATTGGAAAGTTTCATTACCTGCCTCTTGCATTCTTGAGCCACCTTCTATTGGTGGGAAGTTTCCAGTGGTCTAGTTGAATTTAGCTGTTGTAGAAGATATTTTGTGGGGGGACAAAGAATATTATTTAGCTGTGGCCAATTTAAGGGAGACCTCTGGACATCAGAGCTGATCCCTTGAACTGGACTCTGTATTCAGTGGATAGCTAGTACTGAGGGTGGAACATATGCAGTATGTGATCCCAGTGATCTGTTACTAATACTGGCAGCTGCATTTTATATTGGTTGCAGCTTTCTCCAGGCATGTGGCTGCAGAGTGTTTATACCCAGGTTTGTATCTGATAGGACGGAGTGCACCCTATAGACCATTCCCAGATGGAAATGGCCATTTTTGTCACCATGGCTATTTGGGCATCCAGCAAAACAGCATCTAAAGATTCCAAAACTATAATCCGACTCTAAAAAGAAGTACCCTCACCCTATTTCTATGGTGGGAGTTGTTACAAGGAAACAAGTCCTTTAGATCTATTTGTTCCTTATCAGCATCACCAGTGTTTTGCCTGGGTTCATTTGCCCTGCATCCAGGTCTTGAGTTTGTTATTGGGAGAGCTGGCGGCTGGTACTGTTTATGTTGGATATAAAGGAGATGTAAACCTCTGCTGCCATTTATACATTGCTTGTGTTTCAGTAGCTCTCCACTGGCTTCTGAGAGGTGGCGAACAATATGGGAGAGGATTGAGTTGTGAGACTTTGGAGATGAAGCTTTTTTCACGTTCCTTGTATAAAACCTTGAGCTAGTTAAGTCAGGGTGTTTAATAATCCCTTTGAGCTTTCTGGAATCGGCAGAACAAAATACAAGCTTCTGCTGTACCATACTTAGGTCTGAAGCCTTCCTGAGAGGGATCCAGGATGCCAGCAAACTAACAGGTGGTATTGGAGATTTATTTTAGTAGGTGCTAGATGAGCTTGTAATTCCATATATCAGCAGGCTGTCTTGATGGTGATAGCCATATGAAAAGAAAGAGGCTTTGGTGATAAGGTGCAAGTGAAAGCAATAATATAATTTCCTGCTCTTAATTCACACTACTAATCAGACCTTGAAAGCCTTGTTTTTCCCCAAACCAGTGGCAAGATGGACAGTATTTTTCAAAACAGTATAGTACGGTGTACCCTTACTTGATATAATCTTTTCCAAATACCTTGCAAAATAGAATAATCAGGTGTTTAGTATTAGTATAATAATACTTCATGCATAATCTCCTGAGGGATTGGCAGAAAGGAATTGTTTGACCTGAGATTCATCTGTATGAAAAGTAGACAGTGTGGCAAAATCTTTGAAAGGGTAGGATAAGCTCAAGTTAATTTGTTCAACACTTCAATACTGCAGGGAAACCTAAGATAGACACCAGGGTGCTTAGTGGAGGTAGGGCAAGGTGCATGGCACATATATCAAAACATGTACAAATAAAACTTAAAAACAGCATTACTCTGGCCCTTGAATACACTAATTGTAGCTTTTTATAGGGTAGAGCCAGGCCCTGAACCTCACTTAAACTGTTTTACATGACACTTACCTGTGGTTTCCATTGACCTTAATATTAGTTAATGTATGTCACCTACTTTGAAGTCCAGCAAATATATTAGGCATGCAAGGGCAAACTTGAATCCCACAAGAAAGGCAATAAATCCCTTTTTTACCCCTTGCCCAACTGTTTTGTTTGGGTATATATAAGCTGTTTTTTCCAATCCTTTTTGTCCATTCACAGAACTCCAAAGATGGAAAATATTCATGAGATCACCCAACCAATCTCACTGCCAATTGGTCTTGTTTGGTTACTGTTCTTTAGAAGGAAGACAGAGGGGATTTTGCATTTCTCTTTATGGCTCAGGCTGGTATGGTTTCCTGATTAGCAATCCATTATTCATTAGCTGCAATGCCCAGCTAGTTCTCTCTTCCAAAAGGGGAACTGATTGGGCACCTATGAGGAGCATCTCAGGATGTCCGTGAAGACCTGCATCTTAACAGAAGGCTCTTACTGACCTGGTGAATCGCTCTACTCTATGTTGCTCTGAATTCCTCACCAGTGTTTCTCTCTCTCTCTAACAGGCATTGAGCGACCGGTTCAGTGGTGAGATCCCTGATGAGCAGATGGCTCACAGCTCCTTTTTTCCAGATGAGTATTTCACTTGCTCCTCTGTATGCCTCAGCTGTGGGTAAGTCAATGAGAAACAAGCTATCATTCTTCTAGTGCTTAGTACTGTCAAGGTATTTAACATCAGAATGTATTGTCATTGTGAGATCACAAGTACCCTGAAAAGAAGCATCAGGAAGTGACATCAGTGTGGTACCACCTTAACATTTAAATACAGAATTTGGCTGTTTTTATTTGAAATCAGAAACTATTTGAACTGGCTGAAAAACGGTTCAATTTATATACTCTGATAATGTCTGTTGCCACATCGCAGCTAGATAGCATGGTCTTTGTCCTTGGGTTTTCATGTTTTGTTATCTCTCTGCCCGTGTCTTTTCCACAAGTAGCTAAGCATGTGGTCTCCAAACTGCAGAAGCCCATCATAGGGTGGAGTTAGAAATGGGCAATCTACAATAATCCTTAGAAGTTAGAAAGACTCCACCTGTAGTTATTCCTGTTAGGTTAAAATAGCCGATTTGGGTAAAAATGATCAAAGCATACATCTACACAATGTTGAACTGTAACATATGGTCTGTGAGTAGCAGCCATGCTGACCTGGGCTGCAAAAATTTTGCGTACCTGACAGAGTTGGACTTGACTGGAACTTGAGAGGAAGACCTCTCTACAGAAAGTCCTGGGCATGGGGTTGATGAATCAGTAGGTGCTGGACAGTCCTCCTAAATCGTACTGAGCTGTATGAGCATGATTACAATGGATTGTTTTGCTGGAAGTCCTTTCTGTCAAATAAAAAGTAAAACTAAATTGCCATTTTTTGAGGTCATTAGAGACTCTTCTATAGCACACTTCGTAAGAGCTGGGAAGCTAGCCTAGGTATCTTGGCCTATTTATAGATTTGATTAGTTCCATCTAGATTTTCTACAAACCAGGTACAATATTCATTTCCTGCACCAAAGTGCTCTGTAATTCTGTTTTGTGATGTGAAATGTTTGCTTTACCTTACTCAGAAGATATTTCAGTGGCAGATAAAAATCAGTGTTTAGATGTACACGTTTTGAAGAGGTTTGGGATTAGCAGGACTATACCTGTTTGTTAATAACATAACTGATGTTATGTTGAGATTCGTGTAGTGTCAGATTGACTGACTGTATAGCTGGCTCACTGCTTGCATTTGAACTCTAGATGTGGCTGCAAAAACAGTATGAACCATGTGAAAGAAGGAATTCCTCATGAATCCAGGAGCCGATGCAGATACTCTCACCAGTATGACAACAGAGTCTATACCTGCAAGGTGAGCAAAGTTGTAGGGACAGGATCCAGGAAATGGAGGGGAAGAGAAGAGAAGTGAGGCTTGTGGACTCTTATACATGTATGCAGAGCCTGCTGCAACATGCTGGAAATCCAGTGCGTTGGATTAATTGAGTCTGCTGGAGCATGAAAATTGACATTCTCTGGCAGCCATTTTCGTTGCATGCATCAGCACTGCCATGCATCTCTGCATCGAAAAAATGGTGGTGGGGCACTTTGAAATAAAACATGTTTGCGCTTTAGTTCAAAGTGCCCCACTGCCACTTTTTCAGCGTGGGGATGTGCGGTGACATTGATACATGTGACACACAGGCACCTTTAATTAGCAGAGCTCACTAATTAAAGTGCCCAGTGGTGCATCCCACAGCATGGGTAAAAATGCCCATGAATGAGGAGTATCACTTGCATGTTCCTCTTGTTTTAGAGACTTGTAGGAGCAGCCCTTGGCCCTGTCACAGCAGCAAGACCCCTGTTGATCTTTAATGGCACTGTGGTTTTTGTTCTGTTTTAATGGAGCCTGATCACACTGTGGGTATTGTTCACTAACTAAATCACCAGCTTTGCTCCCAAATCTCAAGATGAACCAGGCATTACATGTCGCCCTTCAGTCTCAGCATGCTGAGTACACTTCAGCTGTTCTCCCCACTTCCTTATATCCACCCTTATATGTTTATCTGAGCTGAGTGTAACATGTTTATCTGATTTATCTGAGCTGAGTATAACATGGCCTTGTGGGAGGTTTAGTTTTTCAGCCCTAGTCATCTCTGTTAGGCTAATGAAGTCACCTGGGAAATGATGCACAAAACCTCCATTAACAATCATGGGCTAAACCTCCATTCATCATGTGATCTCTTTTTAGCAAACAGTTTCCACAAACAAATGCCAAATACAGCCTTTATTCCCTTTTATGACCAAGGGCTGTGGGAATCATAGAATTCACAGTTCCAAGACATGCCATTTTAATCTGTCACTCATGTTCTAGGGCTGTTATGAACGAGGGAAGGAGGTCAGCGTGGTGCCCAAAACATCTGCTTCCACTGACTCACCTTGGTTGGGCCTTGCCAAGTACGCCTGGTCAGGGTAAGCACAAAAGCAGGGAGTCTCTCTTCTTTTTCCATATTTTCTCCTCTTGCCAGATCCTTTGGCCTCCAGTTCCTTACTAAGATGACCCTTCCTTCTCTTTGTCTACTCCCCACAAAGGTATGTGATTGAGTGCCCTAACTGTGGAGTGGTATACCGCAGCCGGCAATACTGGTTTGGAAACCAAGATCCTGTGGACACAGTGGTGAGGACGGAAATCGAGCATGTGTGGCCAGGAGTAAGTTTTGGTGAGGTGGTTTTGGAGAATGGGGTGGTAATGGAAGGGTGTTTAGGTAGTTGTAGTACTGTGACTATGGCAGGTGCCCTGTTCCTGTTTCTTAAAAAATTGAGCATCTTTCTAAGTTTGAGATCCATGGAGTAAAAGGCTGTCAATTTTTGTCTGGGTAGACATTAAAAACTGGATTGGAGATGGTACTAGTGAACCATGTTATAGTGGCCCTGTGTGTGAAGAGTTAGAAAACTTAAATCATAAGAAATGGAAGAGATCTGTTAAGTCGAAACAAAAATGTAGAATATTAGTGGCTTCCCTTCTGAACTGCTCCATGCACACGTTCCCTGTGAAAACTAACCATGCACAGCATCCTAGAAAACAATGGTATAAAGACACACTCAGGAAAACCCTTCCTCTAACAGAAAGTATTATAGAATCTCCGATGTTCACAAAGGACAGAGAGGAAGTTCCATCTCCTCTGAAAGCATTGCACAACACGTGGCACAGTAATCAGGCTAGCATGAAATAAAAGGGGCTGTGAATTGACCCAGTTGGTATTAGATTTCTTGGGGTAAATGCTTACATCATGACAATACCCCTTTGCCTTATGAAGAGGAAATGCAGAACTTCCAGGTGCAATGCTTAAGTTTAACAGTAGTGACGGATGGGTATTTTGCTTTGAGGGATGCCTGTGTGAGAAATGAGATTTCCCGTCAGTTCTTAAATTATCACATAAATCCACATTTTTATTTTATAGACAGATGGATTTCTGAAAGACAACAATAATGCAGCTCAACGTCTGCTAGATGGGATGAATTTCATGGCACAGTCAGTGTCTGAGCTGAGCCTGGGACCCACAAAAGCTGTGACCTCTTGGCTGACGGACCAGATTGCTCCTGCCTACTGGAGACCCAACTCTCAGATCCTGGTACACTACAGCTACTACACCTCCATGCTGTTGAGAAAAATGCTTCTCCCTGTGCAAAGCTGAAAATTCCCTTCTACCAACTGCTACGAAGATAATAAAATATCAGTTTGGTTTCGGACCTCTCTTACCCCTAGGACTGCAAGTAAAACTCACCTTCTTTTTAAAGCTGCCTGCTAGTTCCACATTTTGGTTTAGTCCAAGAAAGGTTAAACATGGAATCAGAGACCATTCTTGCCCTTCTGTCCCCTCATTTAATTGCCCCTCCCTGTTGTAGACCCTTTCACCCCATCAATACTGTTGATGGAAATGCTGGCTCTCATGATCCTGCCTGTGGATTTAAAGAACCACATTTGAAGTCCTAGGCTCCTAATTTTGCATTCTCACAAAAATGACAGCTACTGACTTGCACCAAATATAAAGCTGAAGATTAAAACTTGGCCCTGGCTTTTCAATTAGAAAAAGCCTGTCGGTTCCTTCCAGAGAACCAGGAGAAGAATTGGGGAGATAGATGGCTAAAATAGAAATGACCATCTTAACTTTGTACCTACAGCGCAGCTGGTAGGCCTCTAAGTATCCAGGAAAGTGTAGTCGTAACCAATCATAATTAAGACTTTATGGATCATGGTAATGATGTTGACCCTAGCCAGAACCTGCCTTTCTCTAGGCTTGAAATCCTGGGGCCAGATGGACAATGTTTGCACCACCTAGAGTGGCGTTTTTAATCTATGAAACTTCGGTGAAGGACAGACTGGTAAAGTGGGAGTGCATAGAGGGTCCAGGTGTGCCATACTCCCTGCTGCTGCAGGCTCTGGCTTTTGGGACGCTCTTGATGCCAGAGGCAGTTAGGAAAAATGAACTGACAGTTTCTCTTTCTGTTTTGTCATCTTCAGAATTGCAACAAGTGTGGCATACCCTTTAAAGATAACGATACTAAGCATCACTGCCGGGCCTGCGGAGAGGGCTTCTGTGATGGCTGCTCATCCAAGTCCCGCCCTGTCCCAGAGCGGGGGTGGGGTGCAGCACCTGTGCGAGTGTGTGACAGCTGCTATGACAACAGGGGCATCCAGTTAGGTAATCTGACCTGCTCATCCTGGTCCTGGGAACTAACATGGTCAGAACTAATCAGACACTGTAGGTGTAAATAGACCATAAACATTTTTATGGTTGCACAAAGGCGAAGCAAATGGATGTCTGTACTCCTTTTCACACCACAAATGCTCACCATTTGTGGCTGTGACAAAAGTGGTAATCATTCTTCCTGCTTTTATTGTGGCATACATGTTAGTTTTATGGAGCTGCCTGTGATCTCCAACTGAATGGGCAAGCACTTCCAGGGTTTGAGGGGCCTGATTCTGTGCCCCAGGAAGTCCCATACAGGATAGGGTCCCTCAAGTCCCAGGAGTGCCTGTCCAGCTTTCCCTGCTTACACATGCCTTGGAAGATTTTGCTGGCGCATGTCTCTGTAAGCAGGGAAAGCTGGGGCACCCCACTTAGAGAGAAGCCTCCAAGAACGCCTGAAGCCTATAGCTTTCCTTGCTTAGAGATGTGGCCCAGGGAGTCTAAGGCATATTTCTGTAAGCGGGGAACACATTGACCATTGTCCTGTGGGATCGGGCACTTGTTCAATGGAAGACAATGGGCAATATATTTCACCCATTGAAGTGGATTAGTGTGACATCTTACCACAGCTGATCCATTTCACTTGGCAATGTCTGTTTATACCCTGTGTCTACAGTCTTGGTATTGGTCCCTTGATAACACCCCCATTCTAGGGCAGACTGTGTGAGGTTGGGATTTCAGTTGCTCTGAATGGGTAAATAGATCTACAATAGGTACAGTGTTCTTTGGGGCAGGCATTCACACTGAGTTCGTAAATGCTTTTACTGGGGAAGTCAAGGAACTCGGAAAGATCACTCTGACATAAAGGCTCTTCATCATCAATTACTGGCAAACATGATCCTTTAGAATTAATTATTTTGGATTTTTAGCTCAGTTGCACAGCACATCCTGCTAGTTGGGAGTAGTATGGCAGGGGATATTGGTGCTAGAGTAGATAGAGGGAAATCGTAACAGTGAAGGTCAAGAAAATTAAGGGATGGCAAGGAGGCTGAGTATTGTTTGCCTGCATTGGGATACTAGAGAGCCCCTTGAGTGTTGCTAAGCAAAGTAACTTTAATTTTGCTGGGTCCAGTAGTTTCTCTGCTAATACATATTGAGACATGGCATAAATTGTGTCTTGAACTCTAACTTGAGCTGAACACTATAACACTAACTCTGTCATGCAGATGTGTCTGAGCCACAGACTGATGAGGAAGGTGGAACGCTGATTGCCAGGAAGGTCGGCGAGGCAGTGCAGAGCACTCTTGGAGCTGTGGTGACTGCCATCGACATTCCACTTGGTGGGCATTGTGGGAATCCAATTGTTTTTGCATTTAGAAACATTTTTATTTTGCATTGGTTAGACCATTCTTGTTGGTTAAACTGCAGTTCTTGAATGAAAGTCAATTTATGGCTGGAGGCCCTCTGTTTTTAAGGGTGGTGAGCACTTCTGCAAATTAGCTCTCAAATGTAGAGTGCTGGCCATTTACATATCATGCACCAACTTCAGTGATTCAGCAGATGCACTGAGTTTAACTGTTGTCTTGCAGTTGAGCTGCACTTTTTTTCTTAATGACCAAACATCTCCAGGAGCTGGAGGGCAGTAGAGAGCATCATATTGCACTAATTGCTGATCAGTTCTTTTCTCCCTTGTTTCCGCTAGAAGTAGTCAGCTCATTTATCTGGCAGAGCGTTTTATGATCTAGTGAAGTAGAAATGGGAATGAAGCTTTTGCTTACTTCCATCATTATATGCGTGCCAGAAAGGATGGTGGCTACAGTGAGATGGCAAAAAACTGGGGGGAACTCTCGATGAGGAAGAGAAAGCCCACCTCCTTGAAATGAATGTCTAGACAAAAGGTGCCACCATTTAGAGAGCGTAAGAAAAAAGGCTGTTGAATTATGCAGGGGAAGAATCTGTAGGAAAAAAACTCAGATTTCCTGAACTTGCTGGGGTTGCCTATTAGTCTATGATGTTCTGTGGACAGAACCCTAAATGAGCATTAGGGACTGTGACAGATATGATTTGCAGGGCCTGGGGCCCTTCCCTTCTCTTCTGTACCTGAGAACAAGTGCTAATGGAGGTGGGTCTTTCTGATCCTTTGTAGGTCTTGTGAAAGATGCCGCCAGACCCGTGTACTGGGTACCAGATCACGAAATCCTGCATTGCCACAACTGCCGGAAGGAATTCAACGTCAAGCTGTCCAAGCACCACTGCCGAGCCTGTGGCCAAGGGTTTTGTGACGAGTGCTCCCACGACCGCAGAACAGTTCCTTCCCGTGGATGGGATCATCCAGTTCGAGTCTGTTTTAACTGCAATAAAAAACCTGGTGACCTTTAACCCCAGCTTCCCCTCCAGGTCCTTCACAATTCCTTAGGTTCTCAGGGTTAGAAAAATTATTTGGTCTCCCTTTCACCTTTTAACCTGTTGCAGCCAGAGTGCATGTTCCTGATCTCCGGCCTTCTCTCGTGTTATTTCCATCCTGGAATGCTGGGAAATGAGCTTCAGTGAATAAACTGGGCCTTCAGGTTTTAATTTCAAACTGATTGGGGAAGAGGGGAGCTCACTTGTAAAATGAGCAAACCAAAATCCAGTGTATTTTATTCCAGTTGAAGTATTTATCTATATCTCTATATAATTTAGTATACTAAGGATGCAGTTGGCAAATGAAGCTTTGAGTATTTCCAGCTCAAATAAAGAGATGCAGCTGTTCCCTGCTATATTGGGTTGAACTCATAGCCATTGCAGTGCCTTCCAGCTCTTTTTTAAAATGTTTTGCTGCTCACGGTGTCCTGCTTGTAAAGGTTTGGGCCCTTTGCTGCCAGGGAGGCTCAAGGCTTCTTGAGTGGGACACATGAATTGCATTTGACAATGGGAATGGCCCTGCATCTGGAAGCTCCCCACCTCCTGGCACAAAAGGTTTAAATCCAAATCAGTTTGCAAAGTCTATTTTCATCATGGTCCCAAATGCTAGGCATGCAGGTCATGGGACTGCAGTGCAGGGAGGAGGAAGTAATGCCCTGGTAGAGTCTCAGCTAGGGCTGTCAAAGGGAAAATAAATGGGTTGGCACCAAGGCACCTCCAGTAACAGGCATTTCAACTTCAGTACAGGATTTCAAGGTAACAAGGTCATCTTTTTTTCACCACATTTGCTCTGCATTCTGAGTTCCTTTGGGAAGACAAGTTTCTCTGTGAAGCTTGTTGCACATCAAGAGCCTCATGTTCCAAGCAGAGATGAGAGAAGTCCTGGTTAGGTGAAAGAATGCATGGCCTGAAGTCTGTTTGCTTCGATTGTAATGACTTAAGTTTGTTTAAGTGGTTCCCAAATCCATGGTACTCCTTGGAGATAGCTGTATGGACAGGACTCCAATCCTGTAATAAAACAAATCTGCCAATCCATCTGGAAAACAGGAACCTCTTCTCTCCTGCTCTTAGCAAGTTGCATCTGCTGTACTTCTTATCTTTTCAGGAGATGCTTACATGAAACCACTGACCCATACACATCGTGATCAAGCTACTTGGCTAAACTAATACTTTGTATTTCTGTGGATTATTGGCTCCCACAACAAGAAACAAGACCATCATGAACAGAACTGGGTTAGAAAATACCCTCTCTGTTTGGCTCATGTGGACAAAGGCGGTTCTACTGGAGGAGACTTGTCTCCATCTGTAGTGACTGGAGTTTTGATGCAATTCCCTAGAACTGATCTTTGTCCAACTTGTTAAATGTGCAGTTGTGTAGTTCAACACCCAACTCCCCCTTTTAGGACTGTATTATTAAATTGTCTGCTATAAAAAGACTATACCTTCTGAACAAGCGTACTGACTTTTTCCTTGTAACCAGTTCCCTTTCTGAGACCTAAGGAATGTGTTTGCAATGTAGCTTCCCCCTAGCACCTGTTACATTCTGAGGCAGGAAACTTTTGGCATTGGCTAAATTTGCTAGAGACTGACTTGTATTTTGTAATCGAAAGCTGTCAGAAGGAGACAGTTGCCACAGGTGATGGTGTGATAAGAGCGGGTAAAAGTCTTATCTTAGGAAAGACATTTTTTCAGGAGAGTTCTGCACTTTGAAGTCTTTATTTTTTGAACAGGGGTTAGGCTGTAGTTACACTGTGTTGCTGCTTTGCGGGCCATGCCCAGTGCGTCTTCCATGCATGTAACTTTACTACTATGGTAATGCACACAAAGAAACCATCCTTTACATTCCTTGTATAAAAGCCTTCTGGAATCTGTTTTGGGGTCTCTCCTTGTCCTTGCCCCCTTTCCCCCCGCCCTTCCCCCGCAGACAAATCTGCTGCAGCAGTGGAAGATGAAACAAAATGCTCTCTACATTCCCAGCCTGTATGCTCTTTAGTATCCACATACCTATCACAATGTGCAGTCCATTCTTGATGGACTATCCTGGTGCTATAGGGTTTGTCTTTCTGGGATCTCTTTAACAAAGCAAGATGCTTTTTTTTGTGCTTACTTGAAACAGGATAGTTTTATCTCTAGACAAGCATGTGAAGAGGAGATGCTGGTTCTGAGCTACAGTATATACTCCAGTTCCAAAGCACAGGCAAAGTCCAAAATTTAACAACAACAGACTTTTGCCTGAGCAGGGTAACAAGAAGGAATATTAAAAACTATGGTAACACCTTGCTTTCTCAAGGAAATTGGACTGGTTTACCTTTAAATCAGTTTTTAGACGAATAAAATTAAGCTAGTGCAGATTCTTCTGTGCATACTTTTTTCAGTTTGAATGGTTTATCTTTATTTAAATGTTGTACCCTGGCCACTTAAACTACACTAAAATAAGCCAGTCTTATGCAGAAATAAAGACTGTCCATAAGGGGGCTGCATTAATTTAAACTAAGTCTTTAAATTGCACCTTAGGTTATACTGGTGCAACTTTTCCACTTGTGTGTCCAGTGAGACTACCTAGATGGAAGGAGCAAAGGGCAATTGTGTGTCTGGCTTGATGAAAGATGCAGCAATCACATCAAAGGTGGTAGGGCTAAGCTGTCCGTGGTAGGCCCTACATTCTCCTTATTCTGACTGCACTGGGTATTGTGAACATATGGGAAATGAAGCACAGGCTAAAGTGTGTGTGTGTGTGTGGGGGGGGGGGTTCTGGTTTGTTTTTGTTTTTTCCTCTCTCTGTGTTTAGATTCTTTCCTAGCCCCAAATGAGCCAGATTCAAGGTCCTGCTTTGAGGCAGGAATATGGTCACCATAGAGACAAGTAGACCAAGTGCTACTGAGCCTCAATTACAGTCCCACTGAAGGCAATGAAAAGATTTCCGTAGAATTATAGGACACCTAAATCAGTCACTGAAAAGGGATAATAATGCTTAGAGAGCATGCATTAGGTGAGTCCAGTAGTACCTGGTATGAACAGAATTCTGTGTCTAAGACTAGACTGTTTTGTAAGCAGAAGGGCTTGGAACAGGCCTTCTCCCTGGACTCAGGTGAGGCTGTCTGGTTTCTGCAGGAATAATGTGTGGAGAACATGACAAATGTAAAAGGGAAAATGCTTGTAAGCAGGTAACGTGGCAGCAACAAGAGCAACGAAGCAGAACTCTCATCGTGAAGACAGGAAAAGGACATATAATAAAGTGAATTTTACTCATGATCTCAAAGAAACTATATCTGCAGACACTCTCACAGCACCTTAACGAAAGTGTCTCTTGCAAAAATGCTATCTCCATGTATCAGTAACCCTCTTCTGAGCTCTGGACGATGCTTCATCTCAGCGTGGAAGATATTTGATATTTTAATGAAGTTGATCTGTGTGATGTGGAAAATGTTTATTAGAGTTGGCAAGCTAGAACTGAAGAATGAAATGGATTAAAGCAAAGGTGTGTTTCCTTGATAAATGAAAAATTCCAATATAGTTCCAAAATATGAATGTGTGAGTTTTGTATATAACCTATGAATATGTTACAGTTAAATTCCAATAACTCATGGTAGGAGTTTGTCCTTTGGACCAAACAGGTCACTGTAGTATTACTATTTCAGTGGCTGCAGTGAATGTCTTGAACTGAATTAAAAATCTTGTTGTCTGAGAGGTGGCAAGATAACAGAATATCTCGCTTTACAGAATAGAGCAGCCAGTATTTGATACTGATCTGTTGCCAGAAAGAGGGTGTTGGATTAATGGTCAATCAAGAAATCTTTGCATCTTTCCTGACTTAGCAAATGTGGCAAAAAGGAAGTGGGGTGGGGATCATGAGTTAACACCTGATGTGCAAATAGATCTGAAAGTTTGTGTGAAAGGTGTATAACAAGGTGTACAGTAAACAGCTTGAATTTCAAAAGGATGAAGTGTGGCTGATTTTGTTCTCTGCTCCAACTCATTTATCTCAAATGTCAATGCCTGTGTCAATTACATGGAAAGAAGTAGATGCTCCACTGAATCTAGAAGGTGAATTTTCCTTTTTTTTTGTTTCAAGACCAAATGAGGATAAGCCTTTTCTGTTACTGTAAGCTTCCTCACTCTTGAATAGCCCCATTCTCCATGGCTATGAAACACTACTCCAAGTCAAAGTCAGAGGTATGGTAGGATGTATGTTCCTAAGTGGAATGAGATGGCCGCAGGGATGAAGGACAAAGGGCAAAGAAAAAGCAGCTCACAGGAAGCTGTAGACAAGGGTTTCTGTTTTTTACTATCCTGTTTTGCTGTTTCTTCATGGTGTAACCTCATCCTTTTGTTCCCAACTTCATGGCCTCTAAGTTACACTCACTCCAATTTACTTGCATGTAATTTACATTCTCATTTATGGTACCTCTGAATTGGATTTTTGTCCCTGTTCTGGAAAACTGAACAATCCCACTTACACAGATCTGTCTGGCCCTGTAACAACTACAAACCAGCCACTGCCTACTACACAACCCTTCAGCACCTCTGCCAAAGACTGAAGTAACCAGTTCCCAAGTTGATCTAAAGTAGTCTGTACTCTGGTATCAAGAAAGGTTTCTGGTTTCTAAACCTGGTCATATAAAGGACCAGCTGCAGTTCTGTTTACATGCAGCACTGTCATCACTAGCCAGCCTGTTCAGGTTTAAGTACTGATGTCTCATTTGTGTTTATTGAGCATCTTCCCTTTTCTGTTTCATTCACTGTAAAATGTGTGCTCTCAAGAGCTATGCTCTTGGTACACTGTGGGTGTCTACACAAGGCCTTTACTGAACAATTAACAAGGCCTTTACTGACCAATTAACTGTGCAGTAAGTATCTTGGCATCTATGTGTGGACCTCTATTGGGGCACACAAAACTAATAAACTCTGCAGCAGCATAGTCTTGTAAACTGTAAGTGCTACCCTCCTGTGGAGTTTTTTTGTGCACAGCAGCACACGTGTAGATGCTGCCCCAGCTGGCTGGGTCACAGGGTGCCTCAGTGCAAGGCTAGCCAGCAGGCAGCCCCAGCACTAAGGCACCTTGTGCCCTAGCCAGCTGCTCCGCATCTCCACATGCCTCAGCAAGGGGGTCTGTGATAAGCTCTAGAGTTTATTAGTTCACATTAATTGCACATGTAGATACACCTTGCCTTTCTTAAGAAGCCATCAGTAGCACTTTGGTAAACAGATTTGTCCTTGTCTGCCAATAGTTGAAAATACCTACCTGGGCTTAGCAAGAAAACTGGTTGACTCCCTCCCCCCTCCCCACTAAACTATTTTGGCTTGTCTGTGTTGTTTGGCACAAAGCACTTTGGGTTCTGGGACTAATTGTGTGTTTCATGGTGGGGAAGATGCCAGCTGAGAGAACATAGCAGTGAGAACGTGGAAAATTTAGTGTAATCGAATCTTGCAAAAAACAACAAACATGACAAAATATTAACAGGAGTGAGCAACGTGGCAGCTGGCAAAGAGCAAGATCAGTTATGGCAATTAAATAAAGCATAAGCAGCTTTCTGACTTCGATCATGTACTGCAAAGACCAAAACCAGAAAAGCAAAACAATCATTTTAAAAACTATCCAGCTCTCTAGTACAGCAAAGCCCACTCTGATGTTGCTAATGTTTAACTGCTGCATATAGTTATATAGTAAACCACAAATTGAGGCAGTTTACATCCAGCGTAAGTAGAAACTATCAAAAAGTTCTACTGCCACAAAACTGGGTTTGTAAAACTCAACTTCTATTTAAAATGGGAATTTCCAGGTGGGTTAGACAAGTTCTATTTAAAAAAAAAATGTTTCAATTGTAAGAATTTGTTTTCAGAGGCTCTGAAACTGATTTTTGGTACTTTCAAATCGGAGTTAGTTTTTTCTGGTCCTCCTGAGGAAAGCAGGTTGACATCAGATTGGATTTCATGCAGGGACGCAATGGTACATATATGGGGGATTGTTGAAAAAACAGCAGAACCCTTCATAGATATCCATTCACAAGTAGAGAGGTTAGCTGCAGTTTAATGGTTTGCAGATGGAAAGGCAGGAGACTTGGCCTCTGCTTCAGACTGCCTCCAGTGCCTTAACTGCTCTCTGCCTTGGTTTCCCTATTTGTAACCCCAGAATAATTTTGTGGCATGCCTTGAAATCTCTGGCTGGAAAAGGCAGGACTAGAGAGTGTGTGCTGTTCTCCTCAGGTGAGTCCCGATTTTACAAATGATTGAAACAAAACATGAAGTAGCCTGTTTACATCCTTCTCTGCCAAACAGCAACTCCAACTACTGCAAGCAGAGACTAAAAGGGGGAAGGTTTTAAGAAACATTTTGAAAAATTGTGCTTAAATTCACATTTTTCAAAAAGTCATATTTTTGGTTCAGTAGCGGTATTAGAACTGGCTGCTGCTCGTCTTTTTCTGAGGCCTAAACATGGGAAAATTAACTGAAACAGTGCAGGAAACTTAAAACAATGATGGATTCATTTAGGGGTTTTTAGTGCATTTCCAGTGGGAACAAGGGCCTATGGCATCTTCTGGGATTGGACCTACAGTCCACAATAATGAATGTAGGGAATAGATCCTGCCTCACTGAAGGTAACAAGTTTTGTCACTGGCTTCACCAGGGCCAGGATTTCTCTCTGCCTCTAGGGCAGGGATTCTCAACCACAGTGCCAGGGCACCCTGTGATGCTGCAAGACCCTATGAAGGGTATATTAGGAAGGTGAGGAGGTAAGTGAGGTACGAGGTGATAAACAGATATGGACAGACTCAGGCTCTTCCTGCCTGGCCTCTCTGCAAGGAGGTAACCACTGTAATAGTTTTGTTTCGTTTTTTTTTTTAAATGTGGTGTTGCTCAATTCTCAAAAGTTATGGAGGTGTGCCTTAAGTCTGAAAAGGTTGAGAACCACTGCTCGAGGGTTTAGGGGAGTGGGAGGGAAAGCAATGCTGCAGTAGCTGGCCATGATAGCTTTTAGTTTTCAGGCTGCACCCCCAGGCCAACATGCACACTAACAGGCTGAGGGCAAAGGTGACTAACAAGTATGGTGCCTTGAGAATGTCACACCATTCCTATTAACACAAATAGGATTGGTCTTTGCCAAGGTGGGACTGTAACCACAAGGGGAATGATTTGGTGTTTGGAAGGGTCCATACCCAAGTGAAATACATGTATAAGAGTTCCTCGCACAGTTTCTGCTTGATTTCAACATCACTGCAGTCTCAGAGCCCAGCAGGTGGAGCTGGTACATCTGCCTCCTTCTCAGTAAGTGGGGAAACTTGCAAGTGTTTGTACATCTGCGCTCTTATTGTTCATAGCATGTCTATATGCTGGTACTATATGCTGATTCACTGGGTGTGTCTACATGAGACATTTACTGTGTAGTAGACTAATTTAGCTTCACCATAAGAGTCTCAGTATCTACATGTGCACTCCTATCAGGCTGGAGTAAAATAAATTTACTTTGTAGCAGGATAGTACTTGTAAATAGTATCCTGCTGCAGTGAAAAACTCCACAGTAGCACACGTATCGACACTGGAGGGGCTGACTGTGGCATAAGGGTACTTTAGCGTGGTGGGCTGCCTGCCAGCTAGCCCCATGCTGAAGCAACCTTGTGGCTTAGTCAGTTCCTGGGCACGTCCTGCAATCGGACCAAGACGGGTTACAGGGGTGGGCAGATGTGAATAGGATGGGATTCAACACTGACAAGTGCAAGGTGATACACCTGGGGAGGAAGAAGCAGCAGCATACCTACAGGCTGGGGAACTCCCTTCTCATCAGTGCAGAGGCAGAAGAGGATCTTGGAGTCATTATTGATGCCAAGATGGACATGGGCCAACAGTGTGGAAGGCCAGCCCCATACCTTGTCATGCATCCACAGATGCACCTTGAGCAGGTCCAAGGAGGTGATCCTCCCCCTCTATGCAGCACTGGTCAGGCCGCAGCTGGAGTACTGCGTCCAGTTCTGGGTGCCGCACTTCAAGAGGGATGTGGACAACATGGAGAGGGTCCAGAGGAGGGCCACTTGCATGATCAGGGGGCAGTAGGGCAGACCCTATAAGCAGAGACTACGGGACCTGAACCTGTTCAGCCTCCACAAGAGCAGGCTGAGGGGGGATCTAGTGGCCTGTTACAAACTAGTCGGAGGGGACCAGCAGGCATTTGGGGAGTCCCTGTTCCCCCAAGCACTACCAGGAATGACCAGGAATAACGGTCACAAGCTGGCAGAGGGTAGATTCAGGCTAGACATCAGGAGGCACTACTTCACTGTCAAGCTTCTTGTAAACACCTTGGTCAACCAGCTTAAGGAGAAGAATGAGCTAACTTAGCACATATTTACAGGAATTTCTCCCAAGCATGAGGGACCACATCAAAAAGAGCATGAAGGTGCTGGTTTAAAGATCTAACCATTAAACAATAGAGGCTGGCCTTTCATGGTCTACTGAAAGTGGGAGTTGACATTTTGGTCCTGAAGAAAGGCTTTAAGCGAAGTCAAGTAGCATATGTTTGTGGTAGAGAAGTAGAAGGATACAAAGAGAGAGGTGATTTGGTTAAAGCAAGGCTATGACCATTTAATTTTAGAGCCATATTCTGGAGCAGTGGTTTTCAACCCTTTTTCATTTGCAGACCCTTTCAAACCAAGGTGCCAGAACCCTTTGGAAATTTCAAATGGAGGTACAGACTACTATGAGCTGAAAGTGTGGGCATTCACACACTTTTGATTGATCACAGTCATCTTTTGCAGACCCCTTAGACATAATCCATGGAACCCCAGGAGTTCACAGACCACAGGTTGAAAACTTGTTATGGGGGATAACAGCAGAGTAAGATTAAATATGTTAAAGCCACAGAAAGAGACACTACAAGGGTGTTAACTACTAGGCAAGGAAAAAAGAATTTCTGTCAAAACAAGAGATGTTTCTACAAAGCATTCTGGCAAAATGCAATTGAGCTACACTTCAGAGTAGCCATTAGTCCAGTGATTAGGTTGCTCACCTGGGATGTAGAAAACCAGGACCTGAGACCCTGCTCTACCTCCAGCAGCAGGAATATGAACCTGATCCTCTCAGATCTTAGGGCAGTGCCACTGGCTATTCTGGGGTGAAAGAGGCTAAACTTTTTGTTCACAAAACTATTTCCAAAGGTCTGTTGTCTACTGGAGAATAAAACTCAATGTTAAAGCTTCTAGATTTCTGGCAAAATGGAATTGTAGTTGTATTCCGACAGCCTTATTAGTAAGCTTAGTTCTTAGGCATATGGGCATCTTCTCTGCATCTTGGTCACTATCCAGACCACACTGCATGTACCTTCTGAGGAAATCTGGGCCCAGCCTCTGCATTTCTTGCAAGACCCTGCTGAGCCACCAAGGCAGGAAAAGTAAGCTATTTGGCTATTGCAACAGGAGGGATGGTGAAGGGCTCTTTTCCTCTTCAACTGACTGTGTGCTGACTGTTGTGAGGAGCCATCTTCTGTTGCTCAAGAGAGATTATTCTATGCTCTTTGGCCACTGACTATATGCTTGCTTCTTATCCTTGTGGCTGGATTACCTCCCTTCCTCTCCACCTTCTCATCTGAACCCTTCTACAAGCTGAATCTTTAGAAACCTTGGCTGCAGGAACAGTGATAGGGATGAATGTGTTGGCAGGCATTTGTACATGCTGAGTTCTTGGAACCAGCATGGACAGCAAATGTGTTTCTTCTATTTGGGAGTCTTTGTCTGAAGAACAAAGAGAACACAAGAGAAAGTTGTCTTTATACTTTCCTACCCATTTTTAGTTTGTGTTCCCACATCAACTAGGCACAGGACCCATATTCTTATGGAAGGGGTTGTGAAAGGAGCCAAGACAATACTGAGCAAGGGAAGGGAACTATTACTGCAAATATTAATTTTTAATTCAATTCTAAACTTTGACTTGAGGCAGTTTGTAAACACTGCATTTTGTTGTCTGTGAAGGTTTGAGCTGCTGATGTTTACAAGCAGGATGCTGATGTTATAAGCTGTGCATCAAACTTTGGAAGCCAATTGTGAGTCGAATGGTTGACAGTAACATTCATAACTCACTGTGCTTGTTATGTAGTCATGTTTCTTTTTCCTGCTTGGATGCCCTTACATCAGCAGTGCCCAACATTTTTGTCTGACAGACCAGACCCGGCCAGTACTCCTGAACCAGCGTGAGCATGGCAGCTACCGTCTGGCCATGAGAAGGCAGTTGGGGGTTGAATGGGGGGGCGGTGGGGGGTGTTAGGAGTTGGCCCCAGTGCAGCCCCAAAGGGGAAAGGAACTTGCTTCAGCCTTCTACTACCCTTTGGAGAAAGGGAAAGGAGGCCCCAACTTGACCCAGCCTCAGTGTGAGGGAAGGGTGTATGGCCCAGCCCTGCAGAAGGGGGTATAACTTGGCTCTGACCAGCCATGCAGGGAATGGGGTTTGGGGATTTAGCAGGGGGAGGGTAGCTATATTAATGGTCATTGCTCCCCCAGTGCCAAATTTCTGGAACTGTGGGGAGCCCCACAGCCCAGATGTCATGGCTCTGTGGGCTGCATTTAGCCCATGGGCTGTAGGTCGAGCACCCCTGCCTTACATAATTAACTACCACAATATATTTTGAAACTATTATGATATATGCATCTTTGAAAATAGTGCCTCACGTATTAATCAATTAACTAGTTCAACTGGGAAACAAACTTGCAAAATCTTGGATAATTAACAGACCCAACCGCAGATATCACAAATAATACCAACAAACTGAAATAAGTATTGACTAAGAATCTGTGACTCAAAAAATTAGCTAGTTATTTGTTATGCAAAATTAATCCTGCTTAACGCAAATAATTACGTCATAGGGATAATGGAGACCTGGTGGGACTGCACCCATGACTGGACCATGGGTATAGACGGCTATACCTTGTACAGGAGGGATCGTGTAGATAAAAGGGGCGGGGGTGTAGCTCTCTATGTTAAGGAAAGCCACGCATCCCTGCAAGCTGATGTTGGTGACCAGGGTGGATGACTGGAGACCCTCTGGGTTAAAATCTGTGGAGAACACGGCACAGGGGACACAATGGTG
>NW_017728947.1:51375325-51380471 GCF_001723895.1 Crocodylus porosus | reverse complement strand
AAGCACCTACATTGAGCGCCTTCAAGAGAAATTTGGATGCTTATCTTGCTGGGATCCTATGACCCCAGCTGACTTCCTGCCCTTCCAGCAAGGGGCTGGACTCGATGATCTTCCGAGGTCCCTTCCAGCCCTAAGGTCTATGAAATCTATGAAATTTAAGATTTCTTAGTCTGTATGATGCATAAGCCTTAAGAAATAAAGTAAGGGTACACTGCATATATTATTCAGTGGGAATTACCTGCTCTAGACTAAGCTTCTTCTTTTAAAGTTTCATTAACCTGAGAAAGTAGTCCTTCAGCACAAGTGTTGGTTTGGATAGCAGAGATTTGAAGACAAACACAGAGAGAAGGAGGGAACAGCATGCAGCACTGGGGAAGTGTGGGAAGAGGGCAAAATGGCCAGGCCTCAAATGCCTCACAAATACACAGCAGAGGCTTGCAAAACTGAGGATGAAGTTGCACTTAGAGCATACTGAATTGGTGGAATGTTAAGAAATGTTAAAGTTATAATATGTAGGGCTGCGTGAAGCTTTGGATGCCGATTTGATTTGGAGGAGATTCAGCTCAATTCAGTGGCCGAATCTCTGAATCTGAATTAAATCAGGAGACCAATTAAAAAGGTCTGAATCAATTTGAAACTCTATGAATCGATTTGGTAAGGATTCGGAGAGCTTTGGAGATTTGGGGAGTCCTTGCTGGCTGCAACAGGGAGCTGGACTCAGACTCTGTATTACTAAGTGGGAGGTGGGGGGGCTGGAGGGAGGAAGGGACCATGGGGGGACCTTTGCCAGGCCCCATCTCATGCCTGCTCCCTCAGCCCCCTGAGTGCCCCAAGACCCCTGCTTGCTCTCCCAGCCCAGCCCCAGCTCTTTGAAAAAAAGTCCGGAGTCACTGACTGCTGCCAGGTGTGTGGGGCAGTGGGGATCACTGCAGCAGCCTGTGAGTGGGGGCTTTATTTATTTTTTTTAAAGAGCCGGGAGCTGGGGCAGGTGGGCAGCCATTGACAGGGCTGGGAGAGCAGGCAGGGGATGGGGCCGAGTCGGAGATTTGGCAGTGGCCAAATCTCTGAATCAGATTTGGCAGAATTGATTTGGAACAGCAATTCGAATTACTGTCCTCCAAATTGCCTGAATCGAAAGTGAATACTAGCTGCTTCGCACAGGCCTAATAATATGCTGTGAGCAGTTACACATTAACTGTTAATACTTCTTCTTGCCTGCACAGCTCTGACTTACCACTAAAGGGTTGGTGAGCAGATTTGTGGCTAGGAGCCAGGACACCTGGGCTCCATCCATGCTCTGGGTGGGAGGGGTGCGGGGGTGGGAGGGGTGCATCCCAAGATGCTAGAAGACTGCAAATTGCTTCTTGTATATCTGTGGAGCAGACTTAAGTTACCTCAACATGAGCTAGGTAGCATGACCCAGAGTTAACACTCACCTGAAGTGGCATAACTAAGATGCTCAGAGGGCACTTAGCATGCGTTAATGGGATTTAAATGTGCAGATGCTTACATTTTAAGTGTGCTTAGTACAGTCTAAGTGTAACATGTAACTTCACCCTCAGAGACCTCTTTATATTAACAGATGAGATTTACTGTTGTCTCAAGTCTGCTCATGTTCAAGAGAACTGATACTTCCAGTTCCTCCTCAAATAAAGGGGAGGGATTGAATGGAAATGGGAGCTTTCTAGAAAGAGCATAAAGCAAGCAGGTTCCAAACACCTGACAGAACTAGGCTACAGCTGGAAGTTTTTTTCTATGCAGCTTGTGTCAGTGAACTTCAGCTAGTGGAGGTAGCCACAAACCAGACACACCAATAATTGCCCTTGTTTCAAAGCTCACAGCTGAATTCAGAAGTCTGTACTCTGCCCAAGCAGTTAATTACTACTGTACCATTTTTATTTACAACTGTCTGGGGGACATACAGCAGATGCAGTAGGAAGTTGCTGAATCTCCTGGGTTCAAAATTCCAGTGTGACAGCAGATGGGCCAGCAGTACAACTTGAGCCAATACGTTATAATAAAAGGCCACCTGTGCCACCTCCACGCTGAGTCACTCAGGTGGGCTGGATGATCTGTAACCTTAGTCTGAGGACAATATGGATTGCCTCAGCTATAAGAGAAGTGGTAGAGATCCTGCCTCACTGCCATTAACAGGCCAGGAACTCCTTGGTTCCCTCCAAGTTTTGAAGAGAAGACCACACTGGGGATGGAGTCCTTTGAGGATGGGTGTGGAGAAGGGATGGTTCTAAGCAGATGGGTGTCCTGGAGACTCCAGATTCTTGTGTAGCAATCTTGACCAACTGGGGAGAGAGAGGCATTTGAATCAGAACAAGGAAAAGCCTCTATACAAACCATGACTCAGCTTTGAAAAATTCTTAACCCACAAGAGCAAAAAAAGGTCTGTCTGTAATATGCTCTGGGAAAGAATTATTGGTCACTGCCACCCACCCATAAGAAAAATCCTGAACTTTAAACAAAGAAAAAAAACAAAAGCAGTGCATTTAAGCAACATTAAGCCTTTAGTAATGCAACAACAGGCCTATTCTTTTCTGGAGTAGTGTTGCAGTGGCAAGGAAATAACTAGAGACAAGAATTTGCCCGGTAACACAGTGTGAGCTAAAAATCAATAGCTGAAGTGGTATACCCACTTGCAGGTTCTTTACTAATGTAGGAAGGAGGGCTAGAAGACAATGACACTAGAAAAATCAAACAAAACAGAACAGAAATAAATAAATAAATCAAACAAACAAAAACCTGGAACACCTTCCCTAACTTGCCACTTATAGAAAACCCAGTGAGATCGCATTTCTACCAAGACCTGGTAATTTTCTTTCTATGCATCTGAATGGCTTCAGCCACAGCAAAATTATGTATTTTTGAGACTTATAAATATTATGCAGCTTCTCCCAAAATGAACAAAAAGTGCAGAAGACTGGCATGTAGATTCGTAAGATACAAAAGGGTTCTAAAACCAAGAATAAAAAATAAAAGGCATTACAAAAAGAAAAAGTCAAAAATATCTTGGAATATGAATGACCACCTTCATCACATTGTTTCTCCTGAGCATCAGGGAAAAAAAAGGTAATTAATTTAATGTAAACGTCCCAGGTCTTTCCTACAAAAATCATCCTTTTAAAAATAAGGGTTTTAGTGCTGTTTTCCTGCACTTCCAAATCAAATATTTACTGCTGTGACATCCCCCTATCTTTTCAACTATCTGTCCTGAATGAAATTCTTAAGAGTACTTTGAAACCCAAAGTAGTTGCCGCATAATGAAAATATAAACAATTACGTTAATGCAATTAGGCTCTTATGACTTATCATTCTGTTCTCAAGAGCTAGAGAGGAATTATTGCTCTCCTAAGTTTGAAATGACCTACTTCTAGAAAAGTATTTCCTTCCCCCAGCCTTTAGGTAAACACCATCAGATACACACATACTGACTGAAAGTCAACGCACCTGCTGTAAGAAGGCCTTCTTCTTCATTTATGTGCAATGGGAGAGTGGCATATTCATTGTGATGGCCCTTGTACTGTTTTACACACTTAGCTACTCTCAGATCCCAGAGCTTTATCTGTGAGAATTGAAACAGTCATGGAAGAAAGTACATTTTAGCAAGGCAGGAACAATCTGACAGTAAGCTGCTGATGAAACAGAAATATGGATCTGGAAACAGAGGGAAATAAACAGCAGCTCAAGATATGGTACTAAGACCTTGGCACAAGTGGCCACATTATCTGAACCACTAGCTTAGGATCCTGGTTAAAAAAAGGCATTTAAAGAAAACGATCCCATTTTCCTTGCAGCCCTCAGGAAGTTTCTCCAACACAACTTCCAAACATTACAGAACTACAAGTCTCTTAAGTGGGAATGCAGAACTCCACAGGCCATTCACAACTTTCTTCTGACCAGTCAGCAAGGGGGAGGGCTGGGATACAGAATAACTAACATGCTCTCCAAAGAACATGGCTTACTGTTTCAGGATTCAGAGATGAACTTGACAATGGCCAATAGACCAAACAGGACAAGTTCTAACTGTCCATAAAAGAAATGAAGCTCTACCTTTCCGGCCATGTCTGCTGCCATAAGATAGTATTCAGTCTGGAGAAGACGCACTGATGTAACTGCTGAGTCATGGAAGAGACGAACAGCTTTCCAGCTCTGGCCCTTCTGGCTGCGCTGACGGACATCAATGCTGAAAATCTCCCCTGAACGGCAACCATTGTACAGCACTGGAGTCTGGAAAAAAACAAAGTGAAAGAGGAAATAACCCTCATAATGTTTCATAGAATTTTACAGCTGTCTCCTGGAGGTTACTATGGCTGGCCTTCCAGGAAGGCATGTTGTCATTTTCTTGTAATTCACAAACAATTTCACCGAAAATGGAGGGTAGGCTAAAACCAAAGTATCAGCGCCCCATTGTGAAACACTGCAGCCAACAACAAACTTCCAATTCTACCTTCAAATATGAGGCAGTAAAAGATGAGTTAATTACTAAATAGAAGCTTGCGCCAATGGTTAGAGATGGGGAATTGGATATTAGGTCACCTACATTTTATTTCCACCTTTAATGCTGACCCCATATGACTGAACAAATTGCTCCAATTTTGCGAGTAAAATGGCAGCAATCCTGCACCTCAAGGTCCGCTGATGAAAGATGCTGTGAATGTCAAGCATTATTACTACTATTGCTTGTACCTGATTCACTTATTTTTTAGCTCATATCCATTTGACAAATGGTGATTCCCTTTGCCCCTTCTGTATATTACTAACGGAGCTTGAAATTGGTACAACTTACTTTTGTTGCTTCTCTACCCTGTGCCAGCATCAGATAAAAAGGCACTTTTATCACTGAACAGCTACTGTACCCATCATGGAGCAGTCGCACCACAATGGGTATCTCCATCTCTAGAAGATTAAAGATTTCTGTTCCTTTCTACCTGGGTTGCAAACTGTTGTGCCAGGACATCGCTGCTGGTTCCAAATGTCTGCCGGTGACCTGTAATCACATTGGTCACAAGAACCCGCCGTGTCTGACCTGATAAAGATATGAATATATTCATATATCAGCTTGGACATGGGCGACTGGTGCCTCCTGAGTCTGGAGGGGGGACACCAGTGGGGCACGACTGGGAGGGAGAGAGCG
>NW_017728947.1:51352196-51375225 GCF_001723895.1 Crocodylus porosus | reverse complement strand
CCATGCCCTCCCTACATATCATCTATAAGTTTGGGCAATACAGCTTGGAGGTCATGCTGAAGATCTGGCCCATGTGAAATAGTTGGGAAGCTATTCCTGCTCACCTGTGCTGAAGCAGTTATCTGCCTGGGGGTTAAGGCACCAAGCACAGGACCAACCAGTGGAGATCTTGAAGCTGCAGAGCATCCCAGGCTGATCAACTAAGGACAAAGGAGAGAAGAACCAGCTGTAGAGGCTCCATATACCACAGAGAGGCAGGATGAAGCTGCACTAAGCTGAACTAAGTCCTCTGAAAATTTCACCAAGTTTCTGCAGCTTTCCAGGACTCCAGTTCCACTGTGCTGTTACCTAATTACTGCCCTGCCACTACCTACCCTTCTCTCCTGGAGATCAAATGTTACTCTCCTGAAGTTTGTGCAACTGCACAACACCTTTACATGGAAGAGATCAGGGAAACTACTCTGCATTCAAATATATGGCTTTGGCTGTGGGGAGACCAAGCTGTTCATAATCCCAAGGTCTTTCGTGAAAATGGGTGTGTAGGAAACAGGTGACATTTTAAATCCTCTAAAAATCATAGGCTAACTATGCTCTTGTCTCTAATTTCCTTTGATAAACAATTCCTAAGAATTAAGAGAAAAGTTAAACATTTAGGTAGCGTCTGAGTGATGTTGTAGTCGTGATGGCCCAGGAAATCTATGTAAGGCAAGGATATTTTGGGGGTTGTTATCTTTTATTGGACCAACTGCATGGTTAGGATAGATTTTAGAAAAGGTCTCTCACAAAAAGCACCCTATAGTCTAAGAAAGCAGCAGATGCAGACTGTGGAAAGCTCCAAATGTAAATAAAATGTTGCTTTACAGGAATGGAGCAGGACTGTAAAAAGAGCAGACAATCAGGAAGAGAAATGCAGTAGAAATGATACCCTGATAATAAGACAGAAGAGGGTTGTGGAGTGCAGAGTTTAGTAGGCAGATTATTATGAAATGTAACATCAAAGGCTGCTTAGTCCAGTGCTTCTCAACCTTTTCAGACTGAAAGCATCACTCAGAAAATGCCAGCTCTTAGTTTTCAGGTGTTTTTTGACTATAGAAAAATAACAGGGCTATTCTCCTATTGCAAATAATTTAGAAAGACTGCAACAGCTCAGAATTATGTGCGCACATAGAATTCACCTATGAACGTATGCTATGAACAAAACATATGTTTAGTTATGTGTGCTAATAAAATCAAAAGCTACCCTACCTGGATTAGAGCTGATGAACAATGATGCTGGAAGCAGACTGATACAACCTGGAGTTTCTGCAATTCCCATGAGACACAGCTTGCTGGACAGAGTTAAGGAAAACCAAATCTCTCCCAGGCTGAGTAATAGTACCATATGGGAAAAAAGCAAGACATCTCAGTTGTACTAGTATATGCAACATTTCGCTCTTTGTTAGCAGATCTCATGACTTTTAAAGTAGTTCACAGTCAACGAATTAAGCCTTACCGTGCTCTGGGGTGGTCCCTTCCCTTCTCTCATAAGAAAGGGCTGTGATTCCAATTTGTATAATCAGCATTACCAGAAAGTGAAGGAGAAAAGAGTAAACCACTCTTTTCAGTAATACAAGAATATCAGCCAAGCAGCTCTTAGAGTGAAGAATGGAGAACTAACTCATTTCTTTTTCACACTAAGGGTCTTGTCACATGTTACACTTAGGATATGTTTTATTAGATTGTAGCAAGCATTACTATGAGTTAAGTCTTTTGAGGAGCCAAATGTTAATGATTTAAATAAGACCCGCCAAACCCCATGAAGACTCCAGTGTGCTGTAACGTGCTGCGGGAGCTGGGACTCACAACAGCAGCTTGTCAGTCCCAGCCCCCATACCACACAGGAACCCAATCTGGTGCAGTGGTGGGGGGAACGGAAGGGGGTAGGGTGGGGCTGAGAAACAGCTGTTGTCAGTCCCAGCCCCCCATTGCTCCAAAGTCTCCTGACTGTATTACTTAACGCATATTGAGCTAACGTCTGATTGTTTCACAAAGGTAATACTATTTGGAGTTGCTCCTTGCTGCAAAAGTCCTAGCTTTGCTACATGACAATGGCACTTAGTATGTGTTTTTCTGCTTGAACACTCAGACACTTGCCTTAAATGTGGTTAACATATCCTAAGTATAACTTGCAACAAGGCCATTTAATTTATACATTCATTTTCCACTGTAAAATGAATTATGTTGCATCACAGTGCCCTCTAGGGACTGTAGCAGGAATGGGCAGATTTTTAAGCTGTTTTTCAAGACTGGGTACTATAAAACTGTGAGAGACTAGACTGTAGTGGGGGGGGGGGGGAGAAGAAATCAGCGAAGTCTGGAATACTCTTGTGAAAAGTCCACTTTCTCTCTTAGTGCCATGATCATGACACTCCTTGGCTATCCATCATTCTCCTGTCATCCTCTGGATCAATACTGCATTCCTTATTCTCTTCATCAGGTCTCTATATAATTATATTATCTTGCTACATCTCATGTACTGTGATATTACTCCAGTACACCCGTAGTCTGCCACTACATGTTTGTATGCTTTTCTCATCTCCTTCCTTCCATGACAACCTTTCCACCCAATACCCCTCCAGGATACCTACCAAGTCCTTCTCTTTTAAGACACTTAGTGGATGGCTTATCTTTCGCTTAGCATTTTGCAACTAGTTTTGAAATAGGTGCTACTCATTTCCAATTTCAAATCTGACATTCTGATAGGCTGGTGCTTTAAGAGAGCGTATTGAAAGTTTATCCTTCTGTTTTCACATCTCAGCTGCTTTCTCTCCACACCCAAAATGATCTGATGCACCTACTCTGTAAAGTAGGTGAGAAGTCCTTAAGACTGAGCCAGGAACCTTGCCTTTTGCTTTATATCTGAACAGTGCCATGAATAGTTAGGTTTCAGCAATAACATGTGTTTCAGACTCTACCTTATTTCAACCTTCACAGCTTTTTTTGGGTTATTTTCCAGAGAAGGATTACTTTGGAGTTTTCTTACTGATAGCTGCTATGTGCTTCACAGAACAGCTGGTTTAGTGGAACCATACCTGAGTTTTTTTTCTTAATCAGAAAGGATATAAAACATGGGAATCTGGATGAGTCAGTGATGCCCAGCACACAGAATTCACCTATGAACATATGCAAGACAAACTTCCGGTTTAATTCATTAAAGGACATTTTTCTGAACAAAGCAAGTCAGAGAAGGAAGAGTTCTGCTCACACCCTTAGCCTACAGAAAATGCAAAGAGGAGCAACCCAGGAAATTACTAGTGATGACTAGCTCAGTAATGGCATGTAGAGAACAGCATATCAGCCTTTCTCTAGAGCTGGTGGAAAGCAGAAAAAGAATAACAGCCAAAAACCATCTCCAAACCTGGATGAATCCACACAGCACTTCATTCTAGCACGGACACTGTATTTTCAGATATCAAAACACTTACACATTGTTGACTATTGTTCTAAAAGTTGTTCCCATTGACGGAAAAGTAGTGTTTTCTTAAGAAAAAAATAAAGTAAACAAAGCAGGAGCAGCAGAATTGTAGCCTGTCAGGACTTGTCTTTTTAACAAGCACTGACAGGAATAACTCTGAAGGTATGCAATGTTCACAAAAGGTGTCACGTTGAGTGTGATTATGGAGCATCAGTGATTATGAAGCATCAGACTATGAGTCACTGTAGGGTCTCCGTTTATCCAACTTCATACTGCTGGATTCTGCTATTTCTCTTTTCCTCCCCATTCTGCCTCCTTTCTCATTTCCACTTACAAAGCCCAAGTTGCATCATTTCAGGAGTTACAGAACTAAAGAAAACCATCCTGGATGGTTCCTGGAGGAGGAACAGGAAACAGAAGAGTACCTTGCGGTTTGTGAAGTAGAGGTTGTCATACATCTCCACAGTGAGAGACTCTTTCCCTAAGCCGCTGAGGTTGATGATACCGTATTTACATCCCCCATGCTCTACATCATTCACAGCAAATATCCGCTCACAAGCAGCATCTGCCTGCAAAATAAGAGCAACATCATTATAGCCAATTAGAACTAGCTTTAAATTTTCTCACTGACTCCACCACTGAAGAAGCCATCAACCCTGCTCCCTATGCAATTCATCATTAAAGTGCTGAGAGAAGCTCTCTCCATTCTACACAGCTCCACAAAAAAAACCCAAAAAAACCCCCAAGGAATTACTTTCTAACTCAATCCTCAGCCAAGAATGAACAATCATTCCAACTGGCTGAGTTCTAGCATAGTCACTGTGGACTGACCCAGCTGTCAGGACGAAATATCAGTGACCACTGATACAAAGGAATTCTGCATTAATATTTCAGTGTGTAAAAAGATCCACGGGTAGCAGTGGGAATGGCATCTCCTTGTGGCCACTCCAATCCCACTCCTTCCACTCTCTACTCTAATCTCACAATGGGTACCATCCTGTTTTCACCTGCCATGCCTTCACTGTGATTATTAACTTGGGGAGGTTGACCCCAGAGAACCAAAATGGTGACCCTAGGTGCCCTGCCCTGCACCTTCTCAGCCTGGTCACAGCCTCGTCTTTGACAGCCTGGTCACAGTTTACAGGCTTCTGGCAGCCCACCAATTTGACAATGATCTAAATTCTAAACCCCTCTGTGGAGCGTCTCAGGGGCCTCCAGCACTGCCCAGGTCAGCCAGCCCTCTACCTCAGGTACAGAAATTATACAGCTTCTGGCTCTTCCTCCTGAGCTCAGGACACCTTAGCAGGCCAGAACCTAATTAGCTGCCAGCAGTTCATCAACTGCAGCTTTGTAATTTTACTGTCTAGCCCTACTCTCAGTAACAGGGCTTGGGCCCTGTTACACAGTGGAAATAACATGGACTTCTCCAGTCCTCCTTTTCATCTCCAAGTCCACCTATACATCCATCCCTTCCCTCACTCTTCATATGCTTTTGCATTGGTAGACTGTAAGCACTTCAGGGTAGGGAAAGTCTCCTCCTCAATATTTAGAAAGTCATTAGCAGAATTTGACCCAAGGGATTTTTTCCCTTCAAACAAAAAGTCTAAAATTCCCACTGCAGACTGTTCAAAAGAGACTGTTACAAGCTAAGGAGCTGCACTTCACTGGTCCCAAAGGACACTAGGTGTAAAATGTCTTGTCTCAGAATGTGTGGGAGGTGAAATCAGCAGCGCAATCTGCTGTAGAGAAGACTGATGCCCAGTGTACACAAACCTGTCTGCCCGGCTACTACCTAGAACTTATATGAAGCACTTGATTATTGTTCAAAATCAAAGCCTTTTTCTTCCTGTTCTGCAAACTTAGAAGTGCTCATAACATACCACTATTATTTTAAAATTGTTGGTTCCAGCAACTGAGGAATCTGGACCGTGAATCTCTATTTTTCTCTTCTGCATGCAGTTCACCTTTAACTCATGGACCAGTCTGCAAAAGAAGAAAAGTGTAAATATACTGGGATTTGATGCCAATGAAAGGGATTTCAGATGAAAGGGCTTTAGATGCTTCCTAAGCTCTGCAAAGAAAGCAACAGATAAAATGTCTTGGGCTCTTTTGGACTACAGCCACACCAACGAATAATCTTTGAGGATTACAGATCTGCATTTATATCAGCCTTTTCCTACCACTGCACATGCCAGTACAACTTCAGTGGTAGAACTGACAGCACAGACAAGTAGCTAGCATTTTCTACTACGTTGTGCACATTGTTATTCTCACCATTCTGTTGCTTGTTGAACTCTTCTCTGTGGTAGCAAGAATTAAAAGCTAAAGGAAAAAAGCCTCATGTAGACAATGTCCATGAAAGTGTATTTATACAACATAAACTGTATACTGTGATTATAAAGCAAATAGTATAGCACAGCTTATACTTATATTGAGAAGATGAGAAAACACACATATGTATTTAGAAACCAATAGGAAATATTTTCTTGCATCATAAATTTTGTCAGTTTTAGGAAGACTAATTCTGCAGGGGTGTGCTGTGTAAGCTACAATGGAAAAGCCACTTAGAAAACAATATCACATTAGGACTGTGCAAAGCTGTGGGAGGAGATTCAGCCTGATTTGGCTGCTGAATCTCCAAATCTGAATTGAATCAGGGGACCAATAAAAAGGTCTGAATTGGTTCGAAGCTCTCCGAATCTTCGGAAAAAACTTGGGAGACCTTTGATGATTCAGACAGTTCCTACCCGCTGCAGCAGGGAGTTGGAGCCAGACTCAGAGCTGGTAAGCAGGGGGCAGGGAAGAAGGGGCTGGAAAAAGGGGGAGGGTACCATGGGGGGGGACCCCTGCCAGGCCCTGTCCCCTACCTGCTCCCCCAGCCTGCCCCCCAACCCCAGTGATTCCATAAAAAAAGCCCCTAACTCATTGGGTGCTGCTGGGTGGGGGAGGGCAATCCCTGCTGCCCCCTGCTGCATGGGGGTGGCTCTGCCACAAGCCCCACTCCCCACTGTCTCAGCCCCCCCATGGCTGCCCCACGCACAGCAGCTCTGGCCCTTTTAAGAACACCTCCCCCTGAAAATAACCCCATAATCACCAGCTCCTGCAGCGGCCTCAGGAGGCTCATGAAGAGTTTCCCCCTCTTCCTCCCCTCCATGGTGCAGGGCAATGGGAGCAACAGGGATCACCCCCCGCTGGGCAGGAATTGGTGAGTCCAGGGTTTTGGGGGGTTTTTTCCTTAAAGGGCCAGAGCTGGGGCAGGTGAGGCAGCCATGGGAGGTGGGGAACGGACACAGCAGGGGGGTGTCAGGGGGCTTGTGCAGAACCCCCCCATGCAGAGTGGGGCAGTGGGGATCACCCCCTGTCCAGCAGCACCTGGTGAGTCAGGGTTTTTTTCCTTATGTGCCAGGACTTGGGGCAGGCAAGACAGCCATCACCTGGGCTGGGAGAGCAGGAGTGGGGAGGCCTGGGTGATTTGGACATATGGTAGCAGCTGAATCTCAGAATCAGATTCAGCCGAATTGATTCGGGACAGTGATTTTAATCATCAAACCGAATCACTGTCTCACGAATAGGCTGAATTTGAATCTGAAGTGAATACCAGTCGCTTTGCACAGGTGTGTATCACATCTTATTGTAAAGGAACGAATAGATGCATGTTAGTTTGGATGTTTTCCTTTATTCCTGCTGAGCCAGCAGGGAACGTCCAGATTAAGGCCAAGGGTGTATGAACAGAAAAACTTTGTAGGGGTAAACAAACAAACAAACAAACAAACAAACATGTTCAAATTATCTTACCTGCAATAATTGGTGGAGCTGAGCAAACCTAACTGCCTCTTGTGTAAGAGAATTGATGAGTTCAACCCAGCTCTAGATGCTTTCTATTAAAAAGGAAAAAAATGAAAATGTGCAGTTATGTGCTTCTTAAGGATCCAAAGCACTCCGGGGAGTCTTCACATCTGGGCTATTTTGGTAACCATTCTTCTCTAACCCACATTTTTAAAAGCTGCTTAGAACGAAGAATCATAGTGAAGGAGGGCTGGCTGGTCATCTAGTCTAACTCCCTGCCTGAGGCAGGATCCTCCCTATCTAAACCATCCTATACAATCTATAAATCTAAAACACACACACACACCTGGTGACCCCCAGAATACTGGTCTAAGATTTAAAATAAATGAAAATTAGTCCTTTAAGAAATTCAGCAACTAATATCAGGGCCAAAGCAAGGCTAAATGACTTCGGTTATAGACCATGACAGAATCTTTAAACTTCCCATGCAGTGTCATAGTTTTATAGTTGGTAGGGTCAGAAGGGACCTGAGCAGATCATCAAGTCTGACCCCCTTCCATGGCAGAAAAAGTACTGGGGTCAAATGACCCCAGCAAGGTGTACATCTAGCCTCCTCTTAAAGACCCCCAGGGTAGGAGCCAGCACCACTTTGCTTGGAAGTTGGTTCCAGATCCTAGCCACCCTGACAGTGAAGTAGCGCCTCCTGATGTCTAGTCTGAATCTACCCTCTGCCAGCTTGTTACCGTTATTTCTAGTCACTCCTGGTAGTGCATGGGGGAACAGGGACTCCCCCAATGCCTGCTGGTCCCCCCTGACTAGTTTGTAACAGGCCACTTGATCCCCCCTCAGCCTTCTCTTGTGGAGACTGAACAGGTTCAGGTCCTGTAGCCTCTCCTTGTAGGG
Organism: Crocodylus porosus; assembly: GCF_001723895.1. Classification (NCBI taxonomy): domain Eukaryota; kingdom Metazoa; phylum Chordata; order Crocodylia; family Crocodylidae; genus Crocodylus; species Crocodylus porosus. The sequence goes on along the minus strand of NW_017728947.1, from coordinate 51,367,082 downwards.
CCTGCCCTGCTGCCCCCTGATCTTGCAAGTGGCCCTCCTCTGGACCCTCTCCATGTTATCCACATCCCTCTTGAAGTGCGGTACCCACAACTGGATGCAGTACTCCAGCTGTGGCCTGACCAGTATCGCACAGAGAGGGAGGATAGCCTCCTTGGACCTGCTCGAGATGCATCTGAGGATGCATGACAAGGTTCGGTTGGCCTTCCTGACTGCATCCCCACACTGCTGGCCCATGTTCATCTTGGCATCAATGATGATTCCAAAATCCTTTTCCGCTTCTGCACTGATGAGAAGGGAGATACCCAGCCTGTAGGTATGCTGCTGGTTCTTCCCCCTCAGGTGCATCACCTTGAATTTGTCAGTGCTGAAACCCATCCTGTTCTCATCTGCCCACCCTGTAACCTAAGTCTGATAGCAGCCTATTCCTCCCATCTAGCGTGCCCACATCCCCCCACATCTTAGTGTTGTCAGCAAATTTGAACAGGGTGCTTTTTACCCCCTTGTTCAAGTCACTGATGAAGATGTTGAACGGTGCAGGCCCGAGGACCGAGCCCTGGGGAACCCCACTGCCCACATCCATCCAGGTCAAAAATGACCCGTCCACCACCACTCTCTGGGTGCGGCCCTCCAGCCAGTTAGCAACCCATTTGACTGTGTAGGTGTCAACGTCGCAGTCCCCTAGTTTTTTAATGAAAATGGGGTGAGAGACAGTGTCGAAGGCCCTCCTAAAGTCCAGAAAGACTATGTCCACTGCTACCCCTGCATCTAAGGATTTTCTGACCTGGTCATAGAAGACCACCAGGTTGGTCTGACAGGACCTACCTCTAATGAACCCGTTTTGGTTGCTCCTAGGCATAACTTCCCCCGCTGGCCCCTCATGGACATGTGCCAGGATAATTCTCCCAAAAAGCTTACCCAGGATTGAGGTAAGACTAAAACCTCTACAATCAGTTAAAACCTTCTAAAAGCCTATGAACAGACTATTCTTAAACAGACATTTTTTGGCTCTTCATCATGAAAGCTTCTTTTTCAGCAGAGGCCAAAAAGCACAATGCTATACTATACCAAATTCCTCAAGACCATAAATTAAAATAAATAAATAAATAAATAAAAGGAGTTGTAGGTACAGGATAAAGTGAATTTTATCTAAATAGGAAGTATGAAGAGCTTCTGACCAAGAAAAATTAAGATCAAGTGAAACCTTTAATTGTGCATTGACCGTCTACAATACTTGGCTCTGAGAAAATGACAGCATCCCTGTAATCATTTTACCCTAACTTATTGGTCAAATACCTTTTTCAATCTATTGCATTGCAAATAATCATTCAATTTAGCATTCCAGAATGACAGCATGTAACTATAAATTATTTAAAAGTTACAAAGTATAATTAAATTACTTAGTCTTAACCTCATCGTAACAGATTTTGTCTGAGGTATGGCTTTTAATGAAGGTTTTTTTCCTTTTAAAACATGTCATTTCATCAAAGCAAGAATGTCTTGCAGAAACGTACTGCTTCTTGGAAAGTTTATTGGGAAGGTGTCTCGGGTTCAGGAATGTGGTTAATGCAATCACTTGGAATGTGGGAGACCTCTGTTCAAGTGCCTGCTCTGTCCAATTCACAGCAGAGCTTGAAAGTGGTGTTCCATGTTCCAGGTGAGTGTCCTAACATCTGGGCTACAGATGCATGTAATTGTGTGTAATTTTTACCAAAAAATGGAAAGATTTCCTTTTCAATCTAACGAAGAATGAAGACAACTGGGGGGGAAAAAAAGAACAAAACCCTTGCAAACTAAGGAAAAAAAATACTGTTTTCCTATTGGCCTTAATGATTACACTAACATTGAAACTAGAAGGCTACGACTTGTAGACAAGTCTGGGCCAGCATCTGGCAAAATCTATATGCAACCTCACTGAACCCACCTTCTTCTGCTGTTCATCTTCCTCCAAGAGCTTCAGTCTTTTGCACTCCATCTCTCTGTACTGAATGCTTTCCTTGGTGAGCGGATTATAATTATTGTGCCCAGGGAGCAGGCGGAAATAGCGATTCTTTTCAGGATCATAGTAGAATCCAGGAAGTTCTTTAAAAAATAAATACCAGACAGAATTAGATTGGTGACCAAGTCTGTCTATTACTCTTTGACCCTGTTCATCTTCACAGTAATGACAAAGGACCACCAATTTTTGGGATCCCGTGTCCAAAGGATACTGGAAACTTCTGCCCCCAGGTTGGTCTCAAATGTATGGCACAGGAAAAGATGCTGATTAATAAGACATGAGGTGAGGCAAATTTCTCTTCAAATAGCAAAAACCTACATCCAGAGAAAGTTCTCCTCCTATCACCAGATAGTCACTCCATTGGTAGGAAAAGAGAAGCTAGCAGTGAAAGAAAAAAAAATCAGCAAACAAAAGTAAAAGCAGCAGGAATAATAGCTGCTACAGAACAAAAGCATTCATTTTGCTTGTCACCACAGCATGCTGCAGAGGGGAAAAAATTATAATGGGACTAAACATGAAAGACAAGGGGCAATTAAAAAAAATCAACTGAATACAAAGCTAGTGATTCCTTTCCTCAGAACAATCACCCTTTCCTGAATATGCTTCCAAACCAGATATTTAAACAATTATAAGTGGACAATACATTTTTACTGCTGATCTACTGGTCAACCCAGAATGCTCAAATCCTTTCAAAAGTAGAACAGGAAGAAAACCATATCCAGCACATTATTTCTTAGGACTGGTATTTTTCGAGGGGAGCGGGGGTTAGATAGGCAAAAATAATTGCTAGGATAAATTCATAATCATGCAATGCGTAAAGCCTATCTTTCCTTCTGAAAAAAAGTAAATACCATATTTTCTCACAAACAACATAAACCTGTCCTCCCAAAATCAGCCTCCATAATTGAGGTGACTGTATTAAGCAGAGAAACTTTGTTTTGATTCCTGATCCACAGTGCAGCAGCTGTAGTATTACTGTTGAGGCTGCTGACAGAGTCAACTGACTTACTGGCTCATGCATTGCTCTTGACTCTACAGGTGTTAACAATCATATCCTTTTTATGGTCTTAATGTTCTACTAATCAAGCTAGTCTTAGGGAAGTTTTGCCAACTCCTTCTGATCTCAGTTCAAAAGCCTCTTTAGCGCTTTCAAAATCATAGGTCCACCCATGGAAACCAGACTTTAGCAACAAGTATAAGTCTAGCCTGCTATAAGTCTGGATACAGCTATAGTTATGCAGGAAAGAGATGATAAAATGAGCTGAAGACTAGGTTCTGTCCTTGCTCTATGCAACCATAACTCTGGAAAAATCTTTTTTCTTCAATCTGCCTTTCAAAACAAGATGTGTATTATATTTGGGGATGTAAAGTATGCAAGAAAACACAGTATGAAGATCTTTACCTGAGTTGAGGCGATTTTCTTTTTACGCCTTCAGCTCCTGTTAAAAGTCTTAGTTCAAAATTTTCTTTCCTGATGTTTACTGTGTAACTCCCTAAGAGCAGTGCTCATGTTTCAGCCTTAAAAAAATAGCCTGGATTTAGTTAAAGCTGAAATAGAAATTATGTTAACATGTCAGTAAGACTGATCTGTATTTTGTGCCTAATTATATCATGATCACCCTTTTACAGGATGTATATTAGTTCTCATAGCCTCACAAACTCTTAAGTAGTTATTGGTTGAAGTGTCAGAGGTCACCTTAACCATTTATAGTAGTTTTGTTTTGTCATTAAGAGTTTATGGGGCTAAATACTATTTCAGTGCCCTCCCACACTGGAGAAATGTACATGTTTAACCACATGCTTAGCCATACTAGGGATATATTTGTTAAAAGGGAAACCAAATCAAACTCTTCTTTAACCTCTCCATTCTTAAGGTGGAATTCTTAGCTATGAGTTACAACAGGGCTGTCCAATTTCAAAGTGACCAGGGGCCACATGCCCCATGGGCTGCATACTGTGGGGACAGCACTAGCAGGGGCCAAGGAAAACCTGTGACTGCATGGCTCACATGCATGCATGTGTGTAGGCACTCCTTCCACACCTCACCTCACATTCAGCTCCCTGTGGGCTCTATGGGGCTGCTGGCTTTCCCAGCACAGTGGGCTGTGCCATGTTAAATCACACTGCCCCACTCCTTGGGATAGGAGCATGCAGCAGAAGCCAGGGGAAGGAGACAGAACCCCAAGACCCCAGCTGCTGCTGCAGCCAGAGTAACAAGAGTAGCAGCGGCCAGGTGGGAGCTGGGGGGCACATCTTAAGCCCTCCCATGTCACATGTGGCCTGCAGGCTGCTAGTTGTTCATCTCTGGGTTATAATTACTACACGGGACTATAGTTATATTGTCTTTGCCTATTTAACATAATTCTTTTAAAGATGTACATCTCTTAAAACAGGGGTAGCCTGCAACCTGTGCCACAAGTGACACTGGTAGCCTGTGTACATGTGGCAGATTGGAGAAAGAACAGGCAGCAGCACAGCAAGAGACAGGGCAGAAAGCAGAATAACAAATTGGGCAGGGGAAGGGAATGGAGCAGCACTTATGGAGGATACAATGCTAATTTGTGGCACACCTGCCAAAAAAAGTTGCACCCCACATTGTTTTAGAACATTTCTTATAGCTTGCTTCAGCTTTCAAATGTCTCCCTGACAAATATTTCATCTACATGCAGCTAATTCTGAAGTGCTGGCTTTTGGCTCATGCATACAGCAGTTTCTTACCAGGCACTGGAGAGCTCTGACATGAACTGGAAGAGGAAGAAGGGGACTCACTGGTACTGGGGCCTCCATTTTGCGATGCTTGTGTTTCATCTTGTTCATACCTAAAAACATATATATTTCACTATTAAGCTGGGTTTGCTAACATGTTGTGCTTGTACATCTTTCTCACAGAATTTATTCCCATGAAAAACTACATTGCTATTTACCTTAGAGGAGTACAATTCTGAATGCTTATTATTAGTATAACATGTTTCAACTTCAAAGTGTTACACAAGTTTTAGGCTAGGGACAGTCATTTGAAAAGCCTGAGCCTGAAATGATTTAATTTTTGCAGGTTAGTCTAAACTGGCTAGGCTAAACTAATTTGTAACCATAAAGAAATTTCCTCTGGACTGAAAAAATGCAGCAGGTACATGCTTGCAGTGGCTCAGGCTAGAAGCCAGGGGGCAAGAGAGCAGCCCTCCCTTCCTTTTTAGGATGCTGAGCTGGGGGGGAGGGGGCGGGGGCACAGCCAGGCCCCAGCAGGACACTGATTAGGTTCCCCCTGACCAGCCCAGCAGGGAATTGATAATAGACCATTTATCACCCCCAACTCAGTTTTTATTATCCCATTAAGAAAACAACAGAAGGACATTACCAGCTACCTGTTGATTTTGCCTTTGTCCCATCTGCCACAGCACCGACTGTAGCCAGCATGTGGTCTGCTAGCTAGCGCTGTGTGTCCGTGTAAGGCAGAGGGGATGGCGGAATCCCTGCTGGGGGAGGACAGGATGGGACAGCAGAAACCAGGCAGATGCCTGCAGTCGCTACTGGAGTTGCAGCCAGGGAGCAGAGGGGAGGGGCCAGCTCTATCATGGAGCAGAAGCCCCGCCCAGCCTAGAGAGCATGCTGGGATGTTGCATAAAAGCTGAAAAAGTGAAATGGACAGTATGAATGAAATTTTGGTCCCAATAACGTAATTGCCATTTTTCTGTTTTGACTCCTAAGGGACCACAGGATTTCACCCACAGTTCTGAAATGTACAAAAAAAAAAAAAAAAAGGAAAAAAACGACCGTAGTAAAATCTATTTCAGTTATATTGACCACAGCTATTTGTTTTGGTTGGAGTAAAACTTTTTCAAAACAGAAATATAGCATCTTATTTCACCAACATCCATACATTTTGGTTAAATTGCTTTTGTTTGGGTTTTTTTGTTTTTTTAGGATTCCATTTATATTATCTTCATGTGTCACACATTCTTAATTTTGTTATGTATCCTAATTTCTGTAACAGTTGCTGCTTCTGGTGAGTTTAGCAATAGGTTAAATTGGTCTAATGGCTATGTGACTTGATATTCTCAGGACAGGATTAGGACCAGCAAAGTTTGGGAATTGTCAAGGAGCACATATGTGGGGGGCCAGCAGGGGAGATCATGCTTAGGGGCAACCAGCACAGGTTCATCAAAGGCAGGTCCTGCCTGACCAACCTGATTGCCTTTTATGACCAAGTAACAAAATCCTTGGATGATGGTGTCGCCATGGACATAGTTTTTCTAGACTTTAAGAAGGCCTTTGACACCGTCTCTCACCCCATTCTCATCAGTAAATAGGTGACTGCAGCATTGATGCCTACACAGTTGAATGGATAAAAAATTGGCTGATGGGGTGGACCCAGTGAGTAGTGGTGGACGGGTTGTACTCAACCTGGCGAGATGTGAGCAGTGGGGTACCCCAGGGCTCAGTCCTCAGGCCCGCACTTTTTTACATATTCATCAGCAACTTGGAAGAGGGGGTGGAAAGCACGCTGTCCAAATTTGTCGATGACACTAAGATGTGGGGCAAGGTGGACACACTTGTAGGGAGAGAGAGGCTGCAACTAGATTTAGACAGACTACAAAAGTGGGCAGATGAGAAGAGCATGGGATTCAACATAGACAAATGCAGGGTGCTGTACCTTGGAAGAAGGAATCCACAGCATACATACAGGCTGGGGAGTTCCCCTCTTGAAAGCACAGAGGCATAAAGGGATCTCGGAGTCATTATTGACTCCAAGATGAACACGAGCCGCCAATGCCAGACAGCAGCCAGCAAGGCCAGCCATACCCTGTCATGCATCCAAAGGTGCATCTCAAGCCGGTCCAGAGAGGTGATACTCCCCCTCTATGTGACTTTGGTCAGGCCGCAATTGGAGTACTGTGTCCAGTACTGGGCACCGCACTTTAAAAAGGATGTGGCCAGCCTGGAGAGGGTTCAGAGGAGGGCCACCTGTTTGGCGAGAGGGCAGTAGGACAGGCCCTATGAGGAGAGACTGAGGGACCTGAACCTATTCAGCCTTGACAAGAAGAGGCTGAGGTGGGACCTGGTGGCTGCCTACAAATTCATCAGGGGAGATCATCAGCAAATAGGAAGAACCCTATTCTTCCCAGCCCCACCTGGGGTGATGAGGAACAATGGTAATAAGCTGATGGAGAATAGGTTTAGGTTAGAGATCAGAAGGCAATATTTTACAGTAAGGGTGACCAGAATCTGGAACCAACTTCCCAAGGAGGTGGTTCTCGCCCCTACCTTGGGCAAATTCAAAAAGACGTTAGATGATCACCTGTCTGGGGTCTTGTGAACCCAGCATTCATTCCTGCCTGTGGCAGGGGGTCAGGCTAGATGATCTGTTCAGGTCCCTCCTGACCCTAGCTACTATGAAAGTCTTTGGTTCTAGTCCCAGCTTCACCGCTGACTGGCTACATAGGCTGGAAACAGTTACGCTGTAGTCATATAGGGTGCTAACAGATTTGAAAAACAAGAGAGCAAACACACTTTACTGGAAGAGGCAGTCCATTAATTTGGCCTGGCTCTGCAGCTTCAGTATAGATTGCATGCTTCAGTGGGGCTTCTTGGTGCTTTTCTCTAATAGCCAAGACAATTATTGATTAAAGTGCCAGAGAAGCCCTGCTGAAAAGCCCAATATATACAGATGTTGGGCGAGCTGGGACTTGCAAGTCCGAGGTAATACTCAATTTCCCTTGGTCTGTTGATGCGAGTTTCCCTCAGCAACCCAAGAAACAAAGAAAAAAACCCCCCAACCAACCAAAAGCTGCAAGAAAGTTGTATAAAAGCCTTCCCACAGCCGGCCACACATCAAGAGTCTTCGGTCTTCTTTTAAAAGCACCCCCTATCCGAAGGTGATTTTTCCTTGTGTGCGTGTCCGCGCTACGCAGTGTGGCTCACCTGGCAGCCTGTGCACTTCCTAAGCTGTAATACACGGGGAGTGAGGTGGACCTTGCAACGTGACATTATCATGCCCTCACTTCAGGGCTCCCAGGCTTTAAAAAGAAGCTGCCAGCACCAGAAAACTCCTTGAATCAGTGCACACGGGGGCGGGGAGATGTCTCCTTCCCATTTTCAAGCAGCCACTGAACGGCAGCTGCTCCCTGGTGCCCCTGGAGCATTTAAGGGAGAGGGACTAGCCCGCATGCTCCCCTGGCTGTCGCACTGGCTGCCTGCCCCCCAGCAGCAGCTTTCCACACCCAACACACAGCTCGCCTGCACTCCGGGACAGGCCTCCAGCTCCACCCATCACATTTTGCCACCTGAGGCCAAGCAACGCTCCAGGGCAGTGTTGTCAGGTGTACAATTATTATCATATGTGTAGTATAATTTCAACCCTCATACAACATACGATCAATAACGGTAAAAGTATTCAAAATCTACCATCATTTTTGAGGCAGCTCGTTGATGTAGCATATGCAAAACCCAAGTCAGTCTCAGGAAGTCTGAACTGACTTTTGGGGCTCCTGTCAGCACTTTCTTATGGCTGCTTGCCTCGAAATAAAGAAACGCTTCAACTTTGATGAACCAGTTCTCTCTCACTCACTCAGCAACGACCTCAATATAAAGTAAACAGGACAACTTATTTGCATGCTCATTTGCATATTCTTTTCAGCGTACGATGTTTCTCAGCAAATACGGTAATTTTGAGTTTCCGATACGATAATCTCTTATTTAAGACCTGGCAACGCGGCTCCGGAGCAGGCGGCCTGCACTTGCCTTACAGCGGCGCGGCGGCCGGGGCTGCAGCGCCGGGCCCGGGAGGGGCGGCGCCTCTGCTTGCCGCTGCTCCAGCCCCGCTTTTCTCGGCCTCTCCACCAGCCCCGCTCCATTCCCGCCTCGAGAGCGAGCGCGCGCAGGCTCCGGCCTCCAGCCGGCTACACAGATGAGCACCGGCAGGGACACAGGCAGCACGTGACTGTGCCACCGCTGCGGGCCCGCCCCCCGCCTCGCTTGTTCCGCCCCTCCCCCGCAAGTCTGGGCGTTAGTTGGTCGCTGTCCGTGTCTATCAATAGACTGACGGCTGCTCTCAGCAAAGAGCGCAAGGGCGAACCCCCACGTGACCACTTCTGGGGGCGAGTCATGTAGCGGCGGGCCGAAGCCGGAAGGGTGGTTGCCAAGCGCTTGGCATCGTGCACATGCGCGGTCGATGGAGGGGTGCAGGGGGGGACACGGTTCCGAGCCTCCCCCAGGCTAGCGCGGGGCGGGGCTTCGCTCAGACGTGCGTGAATGGGGTGGGCTCTCGGGGTGGGCGGGGGAGAACCGCTGGGTTTCAGTATGAAGCTATAGCTTTGAGCCTGCTGTGGCGTCTCATTAAGTAGCTCTTGCGGCCTTGCGTTCAGTCACATCATGCACTAGATGCGGTGTGTTAGATCGCTTGCTTTCTGATATGCCCCAGGATGAAATATGAGGTGTAGTTTTTTTGTTTTGGTTTTTTTGGGCAAAAATATATATTTCTCTATGAAACATGGATACACATGGGTAACTGGTGCCTCCTGCATCTGGAGGGGTGCCCATAGAAGCCCTCGCCAGTGTTGGCAGTGGGGATACGGCTGGCAAGTGCCAGCAGAAGGTGGTGGGGATGGGGCTGATGAGCACCCGCAGAAGAGTAGGGATGGCCCTCTGCCCCTACTACTAGTCACCTATGCACACACACCATCTATACATTACCATCCTGTCTGTGTTCGCATGACAGTCCATAACACATCCACAATTAGCCATCATTACACCTGCTACAATAACCACAGCCACATGCCTACCTGCTCTTCTCCATCTCCTGTACCCATTACAATCAAGCAAATTGCCACCCTGCCCTGCCCTGCCCTGCCCTGCCCCGCCCCGGGCATGATAGTACAATGAGTCATATTTAACAGTGACTGTGGGAAGTCATGCCATAAATAGCCATGTGGCATACAGTAGTCCAACCGCACCCATAGGCATCAGTGTCAGCCCGTGAGGAAACAGCACTCCCCAGAAGGTGTCTCCATCCAGCTGAGCCAGACAGCCCCAACTTCCATTGGCAAGACCCTCCCTGTTGTGCCCCTGTAGGATATGCTGCTCACCCCAAATTCATCGTGGTCTTGCAGATCAATAACAATGTTCTGTGGTCCGTTAAATGCAAATCCCCTTCCTTAAAGCTTCTGAGGCTTCAGCAGCTCCTACATCCTCTAGCTATAATTTGTCCCTCAGGGACTTCCACAAGTCCGGCACACAGCTCATTAATGCTGAAGGTCATCTTGGGCTTTGTAACAAGGGACTGTCTTGATAATTCCTTTTCACTTGTGAGTTTATTCCACTGTGTGAGGAATTTAAATTGGGGTTTTGCCAGGAGAAGTGGGCCCTCTTCTTTGCTTTTCCCCTGACTTGCAGCAGTCGCACGTATATCTTCACTTCCATCTTCGTTAAAATGGGGATTTAACATTTTTCTGCCTCAAAGATGAGGTGAAATTCATTTGTCTATAAAGCACCTGGAGACCCTTGAGTTTAACTACAGAATATTCACTGAAACAGTCTGGTTAATTTAAGTGACAAACATGAAATAAAGATTACATTCACTGACAGAATTAGGGTGAATTGTGTGGGGGGACAGGTAAGGTAGGAAGTCCAATTTCTATTGATATATTTGAGACTGAGGTCATAACCTGGATTTGTGATATCGCTTTAAGCCAGAGAAATTCATGTGTTCTGCTTCAGCAGCAATGAGGCAAATCACTGATGTTTCTTATCCAATTAACTCTCTGATGTGAAGGAACTGAGGCCCCTAGAAGTGCTGTAATCCTACATTCCTTGAAATTACTTTTCAGAAATACAGAAGGTATGGCAAGATACATGTAAGAAGATTAAAGAAGAACCTGCTTCAAAACAGAAACATAATTACACCTCACTAGTTTTTCCCCCCCTTTCATAATTTTGCCCCAACATTCATTAAGAAATTTAAAATTTCATTCCCTTTAACAGTTTAATGTGGATAAAAAAAAGGGAGCCACCTATTTCTAGTTAATTAGACTACGTGGGAGAAGGAACAATCACTTTCCTAACCCTTGCTTACTTTGCTGAATTAAGAACGTCTCAAAGGCGCAAAGGAGACTGGACAGACACCTGGCTGGGATCACATGATCCCAGGTTTGGTGACCCTTTTCTTGCCTGCCAGGGGCAGGGGGTTGGACTAGATGGCCCCCTGAGGTCCCTTCCAACCTAGAATCTATGAATCTAGGAAGAGTCAACCACAGGAATAAAATAGAAGAATTGGAAATAAAATCTGAGCAGGAGGGCAAACAGCAGCAGGGACTGAGGGTAGCAATTTTTGGTGAAAAGGAAACAGCATAGACCTGGGTAGGTAGTAAAAAGCAGGCAGGAGGGGGACAGGACCGGAAAGATGACAACAGGGAGTCAGTAACAGGAGACTGGGGCAATGATAGCCATGCAGTGGGGGGGGGCATTGCTGAGGCAAGTAGCAGAAAACAGGAAAAGATAAAGTGACCAGGAGGTGGCAGACAGCATAGGGTTGGTTGAATGTGAAGCTGAGGAGGTTAAGAGTGATTATGTTTTGAAAAATATTTGTATTGGATTACAGATGGAAAATTTGTTTCTAATATAGGGTTTTTTTCTTTGTTTTTTTTTTCCCAGGAGGGCCTGAGATCAAAGATTAGAGCAGCTTCCAAGCTCCTGATCCTTTAAGAGGAGGGGAGTGGGAGAAGAGAAGCCGGAGCCAATTTTTTTTTTATGGTGGAGGGGGAACTGGGACCCCCCCCGTATGTTAACATCTGTTGACTTCAGGAAGTTTGAAGGGCAATAGTAAGTGATTGGGGGTGGGGAGGAGTCAAGGGATACAAGGAAGAACAGGATTTGGGGGCTGGGTTCCTGGGGAGTATAGGGAGGAAGCAGAGAGATGTTTGGGTGTTAGAGCAGGGGTATGTGGGGAAGGATCCAAAGGCTGAGTTTTTTTGGAACTGGAGGAGGGCAAGGCTGGGGAGGGGGAGGAATGCTCCTGGGGAAGGAAACAGATGTTTCCTTCAGAGATTGGGAATTAAGGTAGTGGTTTTTACAGGGGATGGCTGGGGAAAGAAGGCAAAAAACAAGTGCGTTTGAGGGATGGGGTCATGAAGAGGAAGGCTTCTAAAAAGGAAGTCACCACTTCCCTCCTCTGGCCCTACTGGTGTTCTGGAAAAGCTGATTAGGCCCCACAGTTGAGAAGCTGCTTTTTCAGAGCAGACTGAAGAAAGGTCTGGGGTGAGGAAGTATGGCATCTTCAAACTGTGCTTCTGATTATAGCTATCATTTTGAAAGCAAATTTGAAAGTACAAGTATATACAAGTATACTTATAAGTGTTTTAGGTACAAGTAAATGGAACAAGCCAGTGATCTAGCTAGACAGGCAGCTGGAGACAGCCAAAGAGAAGGGCTATGGTATATGCAACATCCCATATTGCTCTCCTCATCAGTTGGTAGGCAGATACTGACCTGGGTTCCTCCAGTCACCCTAACAGCTAGTGGTGGGGTTGAAACAGAAACAGGAGGAAGTACATGTCACTATCTGTGTCTGTTTCTGCCTATAGAAAAGGTGTGGTTAAATTTGTATCTTTATGGTTCCCCTCTCCTGCCACGATATGGGACTCCTAAACCTCTAAGCTGTATGCTAGGAAACAGCTGGAAACTACTCAGCTAAGGTCTCTAGAGGTATCTCTTTGAAAGATCTTTTAGGCTTACAACAAAACACAGGTCACATGCTAATGAAAAATGTGAAATAGAGGATTACAGTTCCCCTCATTCAAAACAAAGCAAAAGATTAAATTCTGCTGTTCCCAAAGATATAATTACAAAAGCCCTCAAATGTTGGGAAATTTGCATGTGCAGAGTTACTGGTTTCATTAACAGTTTTGGGCCTTTTTTAGCTGAGCTCGAACAGACTAGTTAAGTGAAAGGGAATGTCCTGCTTGGTGAGGCTTCTTGATATGACAGTAGCTCTAAGGCATAATTCTTTGAGGATTAGCATGGGTGCTGAATTATCATCATTTATGGTGACCAACAGTAAATCAGCAGCTTGCTACATTTATGTGATATCCAAGTGAAATCTTGTGCTCCCAATATATAGTCTTCTGCCTGTCCACTTTAGAACAGCCAGGGAATAAACAGTGGCACAGATTAAAGGCAATCCAGTGGAGGGCAGCAGTGCACCACACACACAAACCTGTCAGATCATAGAATCAGGGTTGAAAGGGTCATTCAGTCCAAACCTTAAGGGCAGCGTACTTCTTTGAGAGTATTCACTTGTAACCTTCCAAGTATTACACTTCAATAAAAACACATTTATAAAGCCAAAGAGCCACAAAGCATTCCTCTTCAACATTACTTCAAGTTGTACTCGTTTGTATTTACATATCTAAGGGTCAGAAGATGCTGATAAGGCTCAGAAATGGTTCTGCAGCCATTATTAGAAGGTAAAGCCTCTTCCTGCCATATCAGCTTTGCCTCCACTGCAGGATGGAGGGCACTAAATACAGCAAAAAGCTGGCAAGTAAAACCAGGAACCTTCACACGGGGGGCCTTCATATTTGCAATAGTTAGCAAAACAGGACGGAGTATATGCAGTACTTCTGACTGTTAAATGTGATTGTCACAGGGCAGGGCACAGGGGCAGCCGTGATCCCTCTAGCACCCCCCTACCGTGCCAAGTAGGCAATCCAGCACCCTCTTATCTCGCCCGCCACGTCTTTGATGATATCTGGTTCTATATGGGAGGCTGCCTTTGATCCCCTAGTACACGGTGTTATGCTGGAACTATTCCCCATTCCGTATGGGGTGACTCAGTGCACCCCGGCCTTAAGGGCTATGCGTGCCTCCAACCTCCCTTTTAGCACGTCCCAAGCCTCGCAGCTGTACCGGACGTTCTTGTGTCATATGCTCGCCCCTACCTGGGGTCTCTCGATACGCGCACTCCCTTTCTCTGGGGTTTTTCCGTATGCGCGCCCAATATATTCGCCCCTCCCGGGCTTCTGTCCACCCTCTTGCCCTTTCCAGGCCTCCAGTCGCACGCTCGATTCTGTCGAGCTCCTATCGGTCAGGCCCCTGTCCGCACGTCTGCCCCTCTCCAGGCTTACTCTCGCACGCCTGCCCCTCTCTGGGTCTTAGTGTCTCAGTAGGGTGCTAGTCACTCACCCTGGAGCCTCTTATTTTAACCTGCCTGCCAGGCTTGTTCTCGCATGCCAGCCTCTCTCCCAGACTCTTACCGCACGCTCAGGCTTCCTGTTCCCATATGCCTGCCCTCTCTGGGGCCTATATCGCACTGCCCGCGCTCCTCGCCCTCTCTGGGGCCTATACTGCACTGCCCGCGCTCCTCGCCCGCACTCAGGGCTTCCTGTGGTTGGGGCTCAGGTGGCCTTAGCCTTACCTGGTCCCCAGATCTGCTTTCTCAGGCCTAGCTCGCATGCTTCCCGTGCTTGGGGCTCAGGTGGCCCGTAGCCGTGCCTGGCCCCTTACCCTTCTTCTGGGTCATATACCCCACTGAGCAGAATACTGCCTCCTTATGGGGCCAGGGTCACAACACCCCACAACGTCGCTCCTCTCTCTGGTGCTCACCCATAGTGCCAGCTCCAGCACCAATCACTATGCCGCCCTGGCACCGCTTGCTGTGCCCTTACTGGGCACCAGGAACTCCCAGATTATTGGGGAGCTCCCATGAGGCCTCCTTGCACCCCTACAGCCTCACCCAGTCCTCCAGTTTTCGCACAAACAGTCCTACCACAAAGCAAACTACTAGCCAACCGGCTCTAACTCAAAATAGGCCTACCGGCTATAACATAAGGGTCCAGGCCCAAACTGGCCCTCTTGCAAAGGCATCTGTGTCAGGCTTCTCTCTGCCCTCACCATGCTGC
>NW_017728947.1:51350453-51352096 GCF_001723895.1 Crocodylus porosus | reverse complement strand
TGCCCAAAAGGAACCAGCTCTGGCCTCAGCCTGGTTGCTTATAAAGGCCAGGCCCTGCCCCCCTTCTAGCCAGCTGACCCACATTAGTTGCCCCGGCAACCCTCACCTGTGCTGCCCCGTTGATTGGCAGCTGTCCTTATTACTATTACTAGTAGTCAGCACCTCAGTGCTCTGCTACAGTGATATAACTGCATCTTTGTTCTAAGATGTGACTCTGAATATGGTATTGTGGGTTCTGTATTTATTGGCTCTACCTGTTTCAATATTGAATCTGTTCTGATATATACAGAACTTTTTTAACTTATCAGCCTTATAAATTCACTAATCAAATTGGACTCCAAGAGTTGAACTGTGTTCTTTCCTTCTTGTGCATTGTAAGTAATAAGAGAAGTCCTTCAGGTGAAGTGTCACATCTGTGCAATCTGGTTGTCTTCAGTGAGATTGATTAGGTGTTAGTAATAGGGGCTTAGAAAACAGTTCTATTGATGAGCTGAGTTCAGCTCATTCCTCTATACTCCAAATGATTTTATAGGGGTAAGGGGAGTAAAAAGTAGTCAGAACTTACATTTTAAAGTTTTGTCTCAACTTTACTGAGGCACTTAACCTAAGTTTCAGAGAAAGCCAACGGAGCTCTTAGATCTCTGAGTGCTTTAGTTACTTCTGATAATGGAACTTACCTTGCATGTCTCATTTGTGATTCGAGGAGTGATTGCCACTAGGACATGTCTGAGCTGCCTTTAACTGAGCTAGCTCGTAGCTTAGGCTTCAGCATATGCTGTACAAGTTGTATGTGTGCTTCCTACTTGAGTGCCTAGATTGTGCTGCAATGGTAGATACCTATGCTATTGGTACCCCAACTAGGCAGACTAACGATAGCTCAGGCAGGCCTGTGTGTGCTGTAGTCACATCTATAGTTGCAGTGTGTACACAGCTTTCAGCATGTTTGAAAATTTTACTTTTACTCACCAATTTCAGCAGATCGTTTCCTTGTGTATGTTAAAAATCAGATCAGTGAGAGGTTGGCATTTTTACTGTGTTAAATTTTGGAATAGCACTGCAGTCCATGGTTGGGAATTTGAAAGCTGAGGTTGCTACAGCAGATGTAACTCAGCTCCCCTGTGTGTTTGTAGCTTTACATTTGAAATGCTTCATTTTCCCTAGAGCCATAGACAGCGTTTGCACAGTCCTTCCTCTTTCTAATGTACAACAGATAAGTGCAGTTTCATGCAATTTACTATGTACATCATAAAACTAAGTGTGTGTTGACTTGGTGTAGCTATCAAAGATTCTACAGTGTTTTGGGTCAGAGAAGGCCTTACCTGCACGTGTTTAGTTCCGATTTACCATTTCCACACTGCTGTGTGGAGTACTATGCACCATTTTCTTATGATGTTAATGTGATTTAAATACTGTCTGTATATGTGCAGTATGAGTAACATTGTGTACTATCATTTTGTTTCATAGTTTCATAGTTTCTAGGGTTGGAAGGGACCTGAGCAGATTATCTAGTCCGACCCCCTGCCATGGCAGGAAAGAATACTGGTGTCAAACAACGCCAGCAAGATGAGCATCTAACCTCCTCTTAAATACCCCCAGGGTAGGAGCCTGCACCACTTCTCTTGGAAGTTGGTTCCAGACCCTAG
>NW_017728947.1:51342312-51350194 GCF_001723895.1 Crocodylus porosus | reverse complement strand
CATAGAGGGGGAGGATCACCTCTTTGGACCTGCTCGAGATGCATCTGTGGATGCATGACAAGGTGCAGTTGGCCTTGCTAACTGCCTCTCCACAGTGTGACACCTGTCCCCACTACATCTGAGCCTTTCCCAAATATGTTTCTTTTCCTCCTGTATGTGTGTGAAGTATGTGTGGAAAAAGGTGACTGAAAAATGAGATTTGCATTTACTTGTGAAAATACTAATATCTTTGGTCATTCTTATGTCTTTGTTAGTGTGTCTGTGCAGGGTACCGCCAGATCCCCTGGTTCTCACCTGCCATGACTTCGATCTTGTTAAAGAAATAGGGAGGAAAGAGATGTTGTGATAATTAGTACCCGCAGAAGGACCACACTTGGTCTATTTCATAATGTAGGTGCTTTTTATTCTTTCTTTTACAGAAAACTTAGTGGGAGGCAGCAGCTTGGCAGAGTTGTTTCTGGGATCACCCCCGTGCTCTGAAGGGGATCCCGGTACCTCAGTTGGGATGGTAAGTGAGGAGGCGTGTTTCACTCGCTTGTGGCTGTGTCGAACGATCAGTCTCTGCAGGGTCCCCTCTGCGTCCTCTGCCCTGCAAAGGGAGTCTTCAGGCTTCTCCATCTTATTCAAGTCCTTGCCCACTCCTCATAATCAAAAGAAAGCAGAAGGGAAAAGAAGAGTTTCCTTTGTTCTCTCAAGTCTGGGCTCCCCGCCTCTAATTACCGCATTAGTGGCTTGTTACGGGTGCCACCCAGCCGCTTTTGCTGCATGGTGCTGGCGTGCGGGTTCAGGAGTTTGCCCGCGGCCAGGTCTTGAGATCTTGGCCCCCAGAGTCCCTCTCCCCTCGGGGTCTGGATGCTGTGCTGGGTTTCTCCAGGGGTCTGGGCTGGCAACCCGCCGCCCCCTTTGGCTTTCAAGTTGCCTCTCTGTGTCCCGGTGCAGAAACCGCAGCTTCTTCCCATGCTGGAACTCGGCTCTTCCCCGCACTCACCGCTGTTCCCGCAGATTACTGGTAGACGAATGGCAGTGAGTAGATTCCTCAATTTCTTGCCAGACAGGTGGCCAGAGGTGGTGCGGTAGCCTCCAATGATCCCTAATTATGCAGCCTGGCGGTGTCGCAATATGGTGGTGGACTCCTTTAGCTTTCCCAGGTATTTCCCTGAAAACGTCCTGAAATTCAGTAATCAGGGTTTTCATTTTGGCCTGATGGCTCGGATCTAACTGAGCATCTACTCTGGGCTCCTCTTGGGCTCCCGTCAAGTCTCATACAGTGGTTCCATTCTCTTCCTCAATCTCGTTCACCGGCCTTACCAGCCACCCATCCCCCTGACACCATTTCCGCAGTAGATTAATGTGGTATATTTGCCTTCTCTGTGTCAGTGTTGTTTGCAAGACCTCATAATTTACGGGCCCTGTGCGTCGTGCCATGTGGAATGGCCCTTTCCACTGGGCCATAAGCTTGTGGGTATTGTCGGGGAGCAATACTACCACCCAGTCCCCTACCTGCAGTTCTCTTTTGGTAGATTGAGAGTCATACTGCTGTTTCTGCTTCTCTTGGCATTGACTAAGGTTTTTCTGTGCTATTTCTTGGGCTTTCAGAAGCCACTCTCTGAACTCCTCCACCACCCGGGGTTGGGATGGGTCAGTCCCAGCTTGTATCCACTCTTCACATATTAGGTCTAATAACCCTTGAGGGCTATGCCCATAAATCAATTCGAGTGGGGCATACCCCGTTGAGGCCTGAGGGGCCTCCCTTATGGCAAAGAGTAAAAGGGGTAGCATGGTGTCCCACTCCCAAGGATCCCCCTGTATGCATCCCCTAATCATTCCGTTAAGAGTCCTGTTGAACCGTTCCACCAGGCCGTCAGTCTGGGGATGGTAAACTGAAGTGCGCAATTGTTTAATTTTCAACACCTGGCAGTCCTCCTTTAAAATCTTGGACATGAAATTTTTTCCCTGGTCTGTCAAGATTTCCTGGGGTATCCCCACCCAGGCGATCCACCTTAGTAATGCCGTCACTGTAGCTGGTGCCATCACAGACCTCAATGGTACTGCTTTGGAGAACCTAGTGGTGTAATCAATGATCATGAGGATGAATTGGTACCCCGCCCTACTATGCGGGAAGGGTCCGGCAATGTCCAAGGCAATACAGTCAAATGACCATTGAATCAGGAGCATGGGTATTAGGGGGGCCCTGGCTGGTTTTACTCCCCTGGTCTTCTGGCATTCTGGATACTCTACACAAAATTTCTCTGCCATCTTGTATATGCCATGCCAAAAGACCTTGCATTTAAGTCTTGCCTCTGTTTTGTCTCTCCTGAGGTGCCCACCCATGGGCTGTGTATGGGCAATCCATAGTAAGCCCTCCCAATATCTCCAGGGCACCAGAATCTGGGCTCTCTCTCCTCCCTCCTCCAGGTCTTCTACCTAGAAGAGCAGGCCCCTCCTTACCTCATAACGTAGGGTTCTGGGGGGTCTTGATGCTGCTCCAGTTACTTCCTCAGGTTCCCTAAGCTGGGATCTCCATAGGTTTTTGAACAAGGGCTCCTGGCATTGTTCTTGGCGGAAATCCTATTCTCTTATCATCTGATCTATATCGACACTTTCTTCCAGGTCCCCAAAGCAAAGGGTCTGGGGCCTCCTTTCATCTCCCTCAGGCATGTCTGCCATTAGCTGGCAAACAATCTCTTTCAGGAGTAGCCAATCCATGCCCAACAGCATAGGGCAGGATAACAATTTGGCCAGCCCCACTGGGATCTCTTCCATTCGCCCCAGCACTGAGAGTTCCATCTTTCTTCGGGGATATGTGTAGGCAGCACCATGCATGCATATCATGGAGACAGGGGTTCCTGTGCTCCCTAGATGCGGGGGCAGCAAGTTGCTATGCACCATTGATTGGGAGCAGCCTCTATCCACTACCGCCGGTATGATCGTGTCACCTATACGAAGCTCCATCACGGGCTTGCTCTTCTGGCCCGGACCTCGGTGATGTCCAAAGCTGCAATCCATCTTCTCGTCATGTGTCTCAGCCATGTGGCTGGGGTTGTGGGGCAGCCTAGGGCAAAACCGAGATATATAGCCCTTCTCACCACAGCAGTAGCAGGCCACTTCCCGATAGCCCCCTGCGTGTCCCTCCTTCTGTATGGCCTCTCCCCATCTAGGAGGTGCAGTGGTGGTCTGCTGAGGGGCAGGAGCAGGGCCACTGGCTCGGTCCTTCTTGGGCACCTTCCCTTCTCCCTCAGCTGCTGCATAAACTTCGGCTAGGTGGAGCGCCTCCTCTGTTGTCTTTGGTTGGTGGCGCTGGACCCATCTCTGCAAGCTACCTGTGAGGTCTGTCAAAAATTGCTCCAAGACTATCATATCCATTATCTCTTGAGTGGTGCGTGCTTCTGGCCGTAGCCATCGCTCAGCGAGGTCCCGGAGGGCCTGTGCTAGCAATCAAGGCCATCCCCTCCTCGGGTCCCTTCTTGGCCTGGAATTTGTGCTGGTACATCTCCGGTGAAATCTCCAGACAGTATAAAACAGCTGCCTTTACCTTATTATAGTCCTGTGCCTCTACCCTATTGAGGTGGCCTGGGCTGGCCCAGTAAGGAGGGGCCCCAACTTGGCCACCCAGCTTCCTGGGTCCCATTTGGCAGCTGTCCCTGCCCGCTCAAATGCCTCAAGGTAGGCTTCTATATCATCTTCAGCCGACATCTGAGGCAGCCCTAGGCCACCCCCTTCCTTTACCAGGGATGTCTGTTGCGCTTCGATCTTTTTACAGAGATCTTGTTGGTGTGTGTGAGAGAGAGAAGGAGCCATTGGGCTCCAAAGCACATGGGCTAAACAAAGACCCAGCGGCCCCAGGTCTGCAGCCACAAGGACCCCAGCAGAAATCTCCCTTACCCACGTGTTTCGGGAGAGGAGGGGCAGAGAACTTCTGCGCCGATATAAAGAAGAGCCCAGGACAGGGAAACAGGAGGAGCACAGAACCGGAAAGAGGAGGAGGAGGAGGAGGAGCAAGCCAGCACATGCTGCAGGGAACTCTGAAGGCAACATGGAGTGCTGGTAGGAGACTCTTGCAGAGAGTAAAACCCACAGTGGGGGCTGAGAGCCAAACCTACTGACTCTGCGGGGGCGCAGAACTGTTTGTTTACGTGCCAGGAGCTGGCAGAGCCCGGCAGAGAGATTGGTACCATAATAACCCTAATAGAGGAGCACTATGGACCTTCATGGTACCGTAATACATGGTGGCAGGACCAACTGGCTGGTCAGACCCTGGTGGAATGAGCGAGGGTGTAGGGGTGGCGGAGCCCTCATGAATGCAGGACCCTGCGAGACCATGGTGAGACTACTATTTGGACTACATATGCAGGTAATGAACCAACTCCATTAACATCAAGTCATGGCAGGTGAAATGTGGGCATCTAGATCATCAATTAGAAGCAATAACATCTTCGTTGAGCGGCAGGCAGCATCCTACAGGTCTGCAAGGGACTGCAATACCTGACAGTGTCCTGGTATTGCAAACAGCTGGATCCTTGCTTCCCCCTCTTGAGTCCACATCCTCATCATCTCTTCCAGCTGGGCTTGCTGGACCTGGAGGAGTCTTAACATGAGGTTATGCACTTGCTGCCAGTCCGTGGGAGCCTGCGTGTCCATGGTGTCTGTCATGTAATGTGCTTCCCAGTCAGTGCACTAGTTTGTTAGCGTGTCTGTGCAGGATACCACCAGATCCCCTGGTTCTCACCTGCCACGACTTTGAACTTGTTAAAGAAACGGGGAGGAAAGAGATGTTGTGATAATTAGTACCCACAGAAGGACCACGCTTGGTCTATTTCATAATGTATGTGCTTTTTTTTTTTTTTTCTACAGGAAACCAGGTGGGAGGCAGCAGCTTGGCGGAGTTGTTCCCTGGATCACCCCCGTGCTCTAAAGAGGATCCCCGGCACCTCAATTGGGACGGTAAGTGAGGAGGTGTGTTTCGCCCACTTGTGGCTGCATCGAACGATCAGTCTCCACAGGGTCCCCTCTGCGTCTTCTGCCCTGCAAAGGGAGTCTCCAGGCTTCTCCGTCTTATTCAAGTCCTTGCCCCCTCCCCATAATCAAAAGAAAGCAGAAGGGAGAAGAAGAATTTCTCTTGTTCTCTCAAGTCTGGGCTCCCTGCTGCTAATTACCTCATTAGCGGCTTGT
Organism: Crocodylus porosus; assembly: GCF_001723895.1. NCBI lineage: Eukaryota > Metazoa > Chordata > Crocodylia > Crocodylidae > Crocodylus > Crocodylus porosus. Next base: position 51,345,025 of record NW_017728947.1, on the reverse strand, counting down.
TACGGGCACCTCCCAGCCTCTTTTGCTGCACGGTGCCGGTGTGCAGGTTCAGGAGTTCACCTGCGGCCAGGTCTTGAGATCTCGGCCCCCAGTGTGCTTCTCACCTTGGGGTCTGAATGCTGTGCAGGGGTCTGGGCTGGAGACCTCCCCAGCCGCCCCCTTTGGCTTTCAAATTGCCTCTCCGCATCCCAGTGCAGAAACCACAGCTTCTTTCTGCGCCGCGGCTCTGCTCTTCCCCGCACTCGCTGCCTTTCCCAAGGATTCCTGGTAGGTGGTACGTGGGTCTGCCAGTCCTGAGCTCTGGGATCCCTCAGCTCACGCTGATCCTGTGTTGTGGATTCCTCCTCTTGGATCCTTCTGCTGGAGAGTCTCCCCTGCAGCTCCTTTCTTGTCCTGTGGTACCTGAAGACAACTTTCTCTAGGGAGCGTCTGCTTCATATCCCCAGGCACTGAGCCCCATTGGCTCTCTGTGGGTGTGGGGGTGTCTCCTCGCCCCACTGGGCCATAATCACTATCAGCTGCAAGATTTCTCAAGTAACAGGGCTTCGGTCTGGAACCCTGTTACAGTCTTGTTGTATAGGCTAAGTCTAGCTCCTGTGAAAACTCTTCTTACTCATCCAACCCTGTCATGTTGGTTAATAGTTTCATTGTTCTGATGGAAGATTGTTGTTGTGGACATTCACAGTAACAAATGCAGAGATGATCTTTCAGGTGTATATGGTCAATCCCATAGAGAATATCAGGATACAGAACACGAGTTGGGCTCAATAATCAGTGGAGACCTAATGCAGAATGAAATGCCAAGATAAGTGCTCATGGAAAATGATGTGGAAATACACTCTTTCCTGTGAGGAGGCAGGGTATCAGGATCTGCAGATGGTTGGATGCTTTATTATAAATTATATCCAATGTAGAAAAAAGCTTTGCTGGCTCCTATTGTTCTTTTTCCTGTTTAGTCATTCCATCAATTTGCAGATCCCTAACACAGCAGTTGCAGTCAGGGATTGATTTTTTTTTTTTTGCTCCAAAAATAATGTTCCTTTGGATATAAAATGCTCATAGGTAACTGCAGTTCCTCCCTAGTGTCATTCAGGGGTTAAGTTGAGCTTTTCCCTAACTTTAAAAGAGATTACTTCCCCTTTTACTGAGCAGTAACAGATTTCACAGGGTCTTGGTGGTTGGCTCTCCATGAAAGGAGAAATTAAGGATATGGAGTTGGAGTATCTGTTTATCCAGTTTATTTATTTACATTCTGTACACCAGACTGAACAGAGGTGTGCACAAATGGTATGCAGGCTAAATCCCTTTTCAGAAATCTAAGCTCAAAATCCTGGTTCCCAGAAAGCAACTTGGTATCAAGAGTTGGACTCTAGTTAGAGAGAAAACTGCTCTTACTGGTTGCAGCAACTCCTTCCCAAGAAACTATCACAGATCTTACAATGGTGCAGGACTTATTCAAAAAGTCTGCAATATGCTCACATGTAAAGCTATGTGGGAGAGTGCCATCTTGGGACTTGCACCATGACAATACCTTATTTTGAACAAAAGAAGACCAACTCCCCTTCTGTTCTTTCTGAAGATGTGTGTGTGTGATTACAACCTCTTTTGTCAAGTGCTCTGTTTCCGGAAAAAAAAGAAGGTGAAAGGTTTCCATGAGAGATGAATTCTCACTCCCGAATTCTCTTCCATCCAGAACAGAACAAAATAAAAACAGCCAACTCTGGTATATGCAAACTTACACAGGAGCTTTCCTGTCTTATAGATTTAAAATATAAGGAATGTGTTCTTTGGGAGGCCTTTTGGGAGTAGATGCTAAAGGAAAAAGGGCAACAAGTGGGAGTTAGTAAAGAAAAGCAGATTTGCCTCTCTAGAATCTATATGGAGATTATGTGGGCTCTTAAATTTATTCCTGGGGGGACAGTTAAAAATATCTAGCTCCAGGAATTTAGTCTCATTTATGATACTGCCATAATACATACACCTTTCAGCTCTTGTTTTCTGTTGCTCTCCAGCTTTCATGTTTTGAATGCTTGGTATAACTGTCATTGTGGTCCTAAGCCTGAAGTCTTGTTCACATGTCAGTTCCCTGTGCCCAAGTGAAATATTACTGACTTCTGTCAGCCCTTGTCCAAGTGCAGGAGTTTGTGTAGGTGGATGAGATCGTGAGATTGTCCTGTATCTTTGAACCACTAATATTTACCTTAAAAGTTTGACATGCTGTGTATCCTACCTCACCCCTTATGCCTGTGAAAAACTGTTGTGAAATAATGAGGCTATGTGAGAGAGAGACTTAGGCTGTGTGTAGATGAAATGATTAAATGCTTGCTTGAAATAGCAGGTTGGCCTGGGGTCTGGAAGGAAATAGTTGATAACTCAAATGTGTGTCAGGGGTAGGCAAAGTTTTTTGGCCAGAGCGCCAAAACCCCCCACAATGTCTACCTCGGAAGGTGCCAGAGTGCCAGCATACCACAAAAACAAAATGAGGGCAGGGGGTATATGGCAGGACACCCTGCTTGTGCCCCTTGCCCCCCAGCCCTGCTGCCCCTTGCCCCTCACCCAAAGCCCCTGCCCCCCAGCCCGGGCTCTGTTGCCCTGACCCAGAGCCCCTGTCCTCCATTCCTGCTTGTGCCCCTTGCCCCCACCCAAAACCCTTGCCACCAGCCCTGCTGCCCCACGCCCCCCAGCCCTGTTCATGCCACTTGCCCCCCACCAA
>NW_017728947.1:51318451-51342212 GCF_001723895.1 Crocodylus porosus | reverse complement strand
CCCTGCTTGTGCCCCTTGCCCCCCAGCCCTGCTGCCCCTTGCCCCTCACCCAAAGCCCCTGCCCCCCAGCCCGGGCTCTGTGGCTGTCAGCATCTACCCAGAAACTGGGCCAGCTGCAAACATTTGCTGTCCCTCCGCCCCAGCCCTGGCCCCAGCCCCAGCTGCCTCCCAGCTCAAGACCTGGCTCCGGGCTCTGGGGAGGCAGCGCATATCGACAGTGCAGCTCGCTGTGCTTCCTTCGCCACTTCTACAAAACAGCATTGGAACCTGGCACAGCAAGGCACAGTGCGGGGGGGCACAGAAAGCTGCCTACTCCCAGCTCCCCGCTGCTCTGCCACACTTCCCCTGTGTGCATGGGAGCAACGCAGGCAGCAGCACAGGGTTGTGCCCCAGGAAGGATGGCAGATGGAGTGCTCTGTATGAAATAGCTAAAAGCTTCTGGAGGCTACCAGAGCATGGGGTATATACTGTATTAACTTGATTGAAAAAGTAACTTTTTTATATAGAAAATTCTGTATTTTTGGTGGAAATTCAAAATTTGGGGGGCAAAATCTGAAATACTTTGATTTGGAAAGGTGGGGGTCTCAAGCAATTTGCATCTTTCATGCTCTCATGGTCCCTGTATGGTCTGTATTCCCTGCACAATGGGAACCCCAAACCATTGGGCATTTTGGGAAATGAAACCTGCGACATAAGGAAACTGAACTAGAAATCCCAGGAGGTACTTCAGTAGCATTTCTGAGACTAAATATTTCAGCTTTCAGGTACTTGATTTAAAAAAAAGGGTTATTTCTATGGAAAGCAGTGACTTTTCAGGACATGTTTCCTTTAGATTCTTTCAAAACAGTGCAAGTGAAAAAACTTTGTACTGAACACTCCAAGAGGAGTTGAACATCCATTAGCTTCAGTGAGAGTTGAGACATACAGGATTGTGCCATAAAGACTTCAACAGGTAAAATATAGTGAAAATTGTGCAAAAGTGATGCAAATGATTTCATGTAAATTTTTTCATCATTTTATTTTAGGCTATGTAATATGTGTGTGTGTGTGCATGCCCTATCCCAATACTTACAACATTTTTACCAAAGGTTATTCTCACATTAAAAAAAAAAAAATCAATTTTTTTCCTTAAGGACCGGCTTTCCTTTCATCAGAGGAAATGTAGACCTTTTGTTTAAATGGGTCTTATTTCTGAGTGAAAAGTTGTGAGAAATTGCCCCCTCTTCCAATAAAAAAGATCATTAAAAAAACCACAAAATGAAATGATGGAAAAAACAAACTTTTAAGAGTTTTTTGTATTTTGTTTTGAAAATACTATATTTTGAATTCAGAACAGTTGCTTAGAACATTTTCTGAAGGTGGAGATTGAGCACTTGAATATTTGTTGGGAAGCTTTCCAGACATGTAAGTGCCATGAAAAGAGGAACAAAGTCAGGAACCACATAGGCTAGGTACAGACAGTCAAAAACCCTGAGGCTGAATTGATTCAGTTTTTGCAGGTTAGTCTAAACTGCCCAGATTAAATTGAAGCAGAAGTGAACAGACTTTTACCTTTCAGGAAATGCGGCCACATGCCTGCAGTGGCTCAGGCCAAAAGCTGGAGGGTGCTAGAGCACAGCTCTTTGGCTGTGTATTTACTTCCTCTTCCTACTGCTTCCCCCAGGTCTCTGCGACTTGCTGTCCAAAATTACAGCAGCAGGACTCTGCAGGGTTGTACATCACTTCCTTTTCCTGCTTCCAGGTGCCTCTGGTCCACAGTTGCAGCCAGCAGTAAGTTTGAGTGGGAAAAAGGGGTGTTTAACCCTCCTCCCTGGCTCTAGATCCTAGCTGGGGTTTTCCGGGGAGGCAGTCCCCCTGCAGACTGGGCTGCATCCCCAGCTGGGCTTGCCCCCTCTGTCAGCCAGCCCTCACTGCTCCAGCTGCAGAGCAAAGGGGCAGGGCCAGCCCTGCTCTCTGGAGCAGACAGCACAGCCAGCCCAGTCCAGGGCTGGAAAGCATGCTGGGATGCTGGGGACTCCGATTTAACTTAAACCAGGAAGGAGTCTGGAACAGAAGTTTCATAAACAAGGTTCACTCAAATCAGTTAAATCTGATACTACATTCAACCAGGTTTATCTTAAACCAGCTTCAGCCATTTTGAAACTGGTTTATGTACACTGAACTTATGTTCGGTTACAGGTTTACAGTTCCTGATTACGTAAACTGGTTTATGTGTAACTTCTGCCCCTTGCCATAAGGAAGATTGTTGTCTATGTAGCTTCTTCATTATTACAAGCTTGTTTTTTTTGTACTGCTCCTCTAAACTTCAGGGTGACTGCCAAGGAAGCCGCCACTTTGTGAGGCCGAATCAATATAGTGTATACCAGGAAGTAAATATTGATCTTTCTCATGAAGACTTTCTTGTTGCTTCTTCTAATATTAAAAAAGTCATTTGGTCTGAGTGCATGATGTGAAAAACACAAGAAAGAAAAAGGGGAAAAAGACAGAAAGGAAGGTCTTCAGAATGGAGAGTAAGTAGGTGTATGAGCCAGTGAGGCTAGAGGAAAACTGAAGCGATGGCAGAATTACGGAGAACTTTCGAAGTGAGATTGAGAAGAATATGCAGTAGAATTACAATGGAATTCAGCTGAGAATCTGGGCAGATATGGTCAGAGGAAATGTATTTATTTATAGTTGTAATTATTAAAAATTAATCCTATCCCAGGCTCTCAAACCTTAATATTATTATGAGTTATAATATAATAATATAATGAAATATAATTATTTTCGAGCAGCATAGAAATGATTTTGTCAGCAAGAACTCATACATCTATATGAACTCCTGTATTCCTTTATCATTGTGGGAAGCAACTGAAAGAAAGTGTTTTAAATGACAGATCTTATGGACCTCTATTGCTGCAGGGCCACTTCATTACAAATAACTTAGGCCTCAGTGCAGCAAACTAAGTCCATGTATAACAGTAAAGGTATGAGCAATTCTACTTACTTCAGTGGGGCTAGTCTAGTCTTTTAATGCCACATTCTTGTACTGGTTCAGGACATAGTCTTTAAGGTTATACTTTTCTATGAAGAAGGCAAGGCAGGTGGCACCTTACAGACTACCTCTCTCTCCATTTATGTGGGTAGTAATGGCATTCCCTGATGCAGGAATGAAATGTGTGTAGCAATCACTCCATTATAGCAAAAGCAGCTGGAGTCAGAAAGAAATTTCTTCACCACAATATGATGAAGTTTAAAAGTTATGCTTCCAAAGAAAGCATAAAAGTTTCAAGAATTATTCATACTTAGGATTCCAGACTAGATGAAGCATTGTTTTTTTTCTCTATGACAACTCCTATATTAATGTGACTGTGCCAAGGCATGTGGTTATTCAAATAATTCCCTGAGCCTAGGGCACAAGATACACCCTTTTTGCAATAACATCTTCCCCTTTGCAGTTTGTCATCCTACTGGTAAGCAGAATTAATTCTGCTCAGTTCTTAAATTAGCTGAATAAACCCAAATGTAGTTAGACCTGTTTTGCCTTTGTCCCATCCGTCACTGGGCGTTTCCTGTTAAAATATGCTTTCTTGTGACTCCCAGAATACTTTGCTCCAATAATTCATTTACTCAACTGAGCTAAGAGATGCTTATAAAATCAATATGAAAATGTAGAGCCCAGTGGACAAGTGGAAAGCAGGTTTGGAGGGTAACTGCTTTGAACTGTGACACTCCTCACCTGAAGATTATAGGTGAAACTCATTATAGGGTATATGCATGGGTGTGGAGGAGGATTAGTGTGCTAGGCAGGATGACCTTCACCTTTGAGAGAACATTGTAATTCTTTCGTCTTTAATTCTGTAGAGATGAGAATTATCACTATCTGTCTATAAGGCTAGGGACAGAAGTTTTACACAAACTAGCTTAAGTGATCAGAAACCGATTTAAACCTGTAACAGAACAGAAGCTCAGTGCACATAAACCAGTTTCAAATTGGCTGAAGCTGGTTTAAGATAAACCTGGTTGAATGTAGTATCAGGTTTAACTGATTGAGGTTAAACCAGTTTATGAAACTTTTGTCCCAGACTCCTTTCTGGTTCAAATTAAATCAGAGTCTCCCCACCATGTTTTCCAGCTCTGGACTGGGCTGTGCTTTCTGCTCCAGAGAGCAGGACTAGCCCCACCCCTCTGCTCTGTAGCTGGAGCAGTGAGGGCTGGCTGACAAGGGAGGGCAGTGGCGTAGTAATGGGGGGTAGGAGGGGCATGTGTCCAGATGCCGGCGGGGGGGAGGGAGGCGGCACTTCTGGTTTTGCCACTGAAGTTTCTGGGCTTGGTGATTGGCCACTGGGGAACCACCCCCGCCCTCCTCTTCCTGCTCAGCGATCAGCTGCTGGGGGACCCCCCCTCCTTTCCTGGTGATCAGCTACAGATGGGGGGGGGTGCAAATATAAGCATTGGCCCCCAGGTGCTGGTGACCCCTGCTATACCACTGGCGGGGGGGGTGGGCAGCAAGCCCGGCTGAAAAGGCAGCCCAGTCTACAGGTGGGGTACTGTTCCCCCAGGCAAACACCAGCTGGGATCTGGGGCTAGGGAGAGTGGTTAAACACCCCTTCCCACCACTCAAACTTACTGCTGACTGCAACTGTGGACCACAAATCCCAGAGGCACCTGGATGCAGGAAGAGGAAGTGATGAGCAACCCTGCAGAGTCCTGTTGCTGTAACTGTAGACTACAAATCCCAGAGACCTCATGGGCAGCAGGAAGAGGAAGTGAACACTCAGTCAGAGACCTGTACTCTAGCACCCCCTAGCTTTTGGCCTGAGCCACTGAAGCCATGTGGCTACATTTCCTAAATCAAAGGTAAATGTCTGTTTACTTCTGTTTCAGTTTAATCTGTGCATCTTAGATTAACCTGCAAGGACTAAATTGATTCAGGCTCAGGCTTTTTGGCTGTCTGTACCCAGCCCAGGGGAAAGGGGCTCATGCGTATCCTGTGAAATTGTCATACATCAAGGAGCCATGTTGAGACATACCAGAGTTATGGTTGCTGCTAAGGTTCTGTTTTAAGCCAAATTAGTAAATTTATATTGAAATCAAAGTTCTTTAACTGTAGCAAAAGTCCCAGGATTCTTCCAGGTATATCATTTGTTGTCTATGCTAAATCCAAAGCTTTAGAAAGCAAATGTCTTTGAGTTACCTAACTGCTCCAAAGTATATTCTTCTCAAAAACATTTTGTTTGTATTTACTTTTTATTTTCTGTTCCTTCTCTTGAAGCTCCTTTGAATTAAAATATTGAGACTCATTCACACATCACTGACTAAACTCCTTTAAATCCTGTCCCTTTGGCTATATACCAGGTATAAGAAAGTTCAGTGCAAGTACCCTGCAGATAGCTGAAAATAGAATTTTTCAAAATTAAATATTGATAGCAACCATAATTACAGCTATGCCATGACAGTTCAGTTTTACAGGGAGAGAGAGTGTGAGCATAAACCTCATGAAAATATACAAGCATAGACATAGAAAGAGAAATCCAGACAAAGGAGTGGTTAAAAATTAATGATAATGTGGGGATACCCTTCATAGAGAGAAATGGATAGAGACCCTTTGTAATCCTCATCTGTACAAGGCAGGGCAGCAGTGATCCAGCCAATAAAAAAACCCTCATCTCAGTTTGTGGATCTTTCAGTTAGCAAGAGTAGAGTTTGGACTGGGCTCACATGATGGCTTGGTGATCTCCTAGGTTTTTTTGGAAGTTGCTATCCTAGATTCCTGAATTAAAGCTTTTATTTATTTATTTATTATTAAAAGTCTCTAATGTTTTTGGTGGTGAAGAAAGTGCTTGGTTCAGCATATGAAATAAATTTAAACTGATATGAGATGTTTCCAGGCAGCCTGAAACGGACGTTCCAAAAATTTACAAATTGTTTGTAATCATTTTGGGAGACAAAATCCCTAAACAACCTCCTCCTGTCCATAACCATGAAACAAATCTGTCTAAACACCCAAAAGTAAATTAATAAATTCTAAACAATGGAAAACTTTACCCCAAGAATAGATTTTTGCCTCAAGAACAAGGGCATGTCAGAGATTCCATGTAGTCTGTTTAGTACTTAACTTTTGCTACTGAGATTACATGTAGGGTGCTCAAATCCTACAAAGATGAGTGGTGATATAAAGGCAAATGGGTTTATCTCATCACTAGATTTCAACTACTTACTATTTCAGTGCTGGTCACGGCATGTATGGAAAAGGGAGGACATTGCCCAATTTGCTTAGCTATTCATAATATCAAACAACAGAGTTGAAAAAGAAATGCAAAAACTGGTGTTGATTTAAGTGTTAGGGGATGAAATCCTAAAGTCACATAGGGTGCATCTACACTAGTGGGGGCCAGACTTGTTGGCAGAGATGCCACAAATTAGCCTTGCACCCTCCCTGAGTGCCATTGATCCACTTCTGACCAGTCTCCTGCTCTGCTTTCCACTCTGTGTCCTGTGTTCCCTGCCCAATCTGCTGCTCTGCTTTTTTATTTTCTGCCCTATCTGCCACTATTCTGCCTGTTCCTTTCACAGTCTGATTCATGTCACCCAAGAAGGCTGCCTCTTGGCCACTCCTGATCTATACCATGAACCTGGTGAGTCCTACCAGGGGCTTCCAGAGTGTTTCATGTGACTCTGTATGGGTAATCAAGGAACAGCTCCCTACTTAATGTAAACAGTGTCTTTATTATAGCAGTTTCTTACAGAGCTGTTACAGGGCCTGCTGTTCTCCCCCAGCCTCTCTAACTCTCTTTCTCTTCCTGTCTCCTCCCCCTTACTTCCTGTTCCTCCTTCAGTCTCCTCCTTTCCGCTGCTGTTGGTTTTGCCTCTGAGATCCTTGCATATTGTTACATTGAGGTTACTCCCCTTCTTCCCCATCTATAGTGCTTGCTTTCAAGCATCAAGCCCAGAAATGTTCTGGGGCTGTCTCCTTTGCAGTCACTGTCATGTAATTTGTCTTCATTGTGCTTTATAGCAGCCAAGGAGGATGTCCCTAAGTGGCCTCATTGCTGTACCTGTGGACTTGGAGTGTGCAAGCAGGAGCAGGCAGGGTGTGTTTGGGGACGTCTTTGCTGGGGCACATAAGGGAACACAGTGAACATATATACTTGGGTACCAAGGCTCACTGAAAGTCATATAGGTTTTGAAAACATTATTTAGCCTCTCATTTGGCACTTCAGGTGGGTTAGATCATGCAGAAAGTCCATTTGGTTCTCAATTCAGTTGTTGAGCAAAGTAAAATGTAATCCCACTATTCAGAATTAATATAAAATTGTTTAATGTCAACTGACATGGAATAGTCAGTCTTAATTCATGTAAAATGGTTTGGTGCAAAGGAGAACTTTTTCAGTTAAGAAAGGTGGGAAATGGTCTCCATTATAAGCAATAGCAAGACACTTAAGGTGCAGACAGAAGTGACAATTTTTGCCTAATCTGGCCCCTGAAAGTACTCTACAGCTGTGACCAAACACAAGTGCATGGCTGCAGAGAGCTTTAAAAGGGCCCAATCCCACAAAAATCTGGGGTGCAGATGGAGGTGCTCCAAAGTGAAGCATCCTCAGTAACTTCTGTCTGGACTTGCTGGGAGCATGGCTTGGCTTATGCAGCCCAGCATTGGTTCTGGCATTGTTTTTAGAATGGGAGGAGGGGAAGGGAGTGGAGGGAGCTCATTCTGAGGGTTGCCCAGCTGGCACTGGAGGGTGGGACAGGTGGACTGGACCCCCCTCCCAAGGTGGGTGGCTCCAATCCCCACCTCAGCATGGCTGCAGAAATCCCAAAATGGACCTCCCTCCTATGCCTTCCTCCCCTTACATCCTGAGACAACACAGGAGCTTGGAGAGGGGGCCAGGGAACAGATGCTGCAGATACACAGCCACTTTCCCTGGATCAGCTCCAGATTGGAGCTCAATTTCCCATCCTCCTGACCCAACAGCTAATATTTGGGTTGGGAGGATCAGTCTAGCTCATGATGCTTTCTGTTAAGCGCCATGAGTTAGACCTGGAAGCTGCACTTCTGTTTGTGTCTACAGCTGAACTGTAACTCTGCCCTATCTGCCAGAGGAGGCAATACTGTAGTTACATGTGTAGTACCTGTCTTCTAGTGATTAACCCAAAGAGAAGGAGAGTGTGCTTTTTAAAACCTAAAGGAGTTTACTCATGTTTAGCTCCGACAGTAGAGGCCTGTGCTTTTCATGCTGAAGAGTGTGGATTCTTCACACAGAATGTACAACAGAAAATTGAACCTTTTTGAATTTCTTGCTGAATAACACAAATGGACTAGCAAGAAGAACTCTAAGCACTAAAAAGGAACAACTTGGAGTTAAAAGGATGCTGTCAGATTTGCTACCCCCCAAATATCATCTTTTAAAGATCAGCATTATACTGGCATTTGATTGCCAAAGTAACTAAATGTTTCTTCTTTCATTTTCTAAGTTTGAGGATTTAAGCAATTTTAATGGTGTTCTCCTGAAAGAAGCCCAAACTGACAACTCTAAGGATGTGAAGCCCTCTCTCTGCCCAGGCATATATTGTGCTCTTCATATCATAGTGCTTAGGGTCGGAAGGGACCTAAACAGATCATCAAGTCCAATCCCCTGCCCCGGGCAGGAACGGGTGCCGGGGTCATATCACCCCAGCTAAATATCTGTCCAGCCTCCTCTTAAAGACCCCCAAAGTAGGAGAGACCACCACCTCACTTGGGAGCCCATTCCGGAGTGTGGTAGCCTTAACTGTAATGTCTCGTGATATCCAGCTTGAACCTTCTCTCTAACAATTTGTGGCCAATATTCCTAGTAACCCCGGGTGGTGCTTGGGGGAACAGAGCTTCCCCCAATTCCCACTGGTCCTCCCTGGTGAGTTTGTAAACAGCCACCAGATCCTCTCTCAGCCTTCTCTTGTGGCAGCTGAATAGGTTCAGGCCATTTAGCCTTTTTTCGTAGGGCCTGCCCCACTGCCCCTTGACCATGCGAGTGGGCCTCCTCTGGACCCTCTTAATGCTAGTCACATCCCTCTTGGAAGTGCAGTGCCCAGAACTGGACACAGTACTCCAACTGTGGCCTGATCAATGCTGCATGGGGGGGAAGGATCACCTCCCTGGACTTGCTTGTGATGCATCTGTAGATGCACGACAAGGTGCAGTTAGCCTTACTGACCGCTTCCTCGCAATGGTGGCTCGTGTTCATCCTGGAGTCAACAATGACTCCAAGATCCCTTTCTGCCACTGTGTTGACAAGTTCCCCAGCCTATAGGTGTGTTGCTGGTTCCTTCTCCCTAGATGCAGCACCTTGCACTTGTCTGTGTTGAATTCCATCCTATTCTCATCCTCCCAACTCTGTAACATGTCTAGATCTAGCTGGATTCTATCCCTCCCCTCTATGCCCACCTCATCCCACAACTTGGTGTCATCAGCGAATTTGGACAGCATGCTTTCCACACCCACATCCAGATCACTGATAAAGATGTTAAACAGTACAGGCCCCAGGACGAAGTCCTGGGTGACTGCACTGCCCACATCCCTCCAGGTTGAAAATGACCCATCCACCACCACCCTCTGAATACAACCATCTAGCCAATTTGCCACATATCTGACTGTGTAGGCATCAATGCCACACTCACCTAGTTTTTTTAAGAGGATGTGGTGAGAAACTGTGTCAAAAGCCTTCTTAAAGTCCAGGAAGACTACATCCACCTCAACACCCTCATCCAGGGACTTTGTGACCTGATCATAAAAAGAAACCAGGTTAGTCAGGCAGGACCTGCCCTCAGTGAACCCATGTTGGTTGTCCCTGAGCTTTACCTCCCCTGCTGGGCTCTTGCAGATGTGCTCCTTGATAATTTTCTCAAAGGTCTTCCCAAGGACCGAGGTAAGACTGACGGCCTATAATTGCAGGGGGTCCTCCTTTCTCCCCTTCTTGTAAATGGGGACCACATTGGCCCTTTTCCAATCCTCTGGTACCTGGCCAGTGCCCCATGAGTGCTCATAGAGCCATGCTAGGGACCCTGCTATGACCCCCGCCAATCCCCTCAGCACTGGTGAAGAGCATTTGGACCTACTGATTTAAACATGTCCAGCCCCTCCAAAAGTTCCCTGACTAGGTTGTCCCTGACCCTAGGCATGGTGGTGCCTCCCCTGGGGCCATCCGCAGTTCTAGCGGGGGAGATGCCCCAGTCCCTGTTCAGGAATATGGAGGCAAAGAATTAATTAAAGACGTCAGATTTTCATTTGTCACAATCACCAGATTGCCAAGCCTATCCTGTAGGGGCCCCATGTTACCCAGTGCCTTCTTCTTACTTCCTATGTATTTGAAAAAGGACTTTTTATTATCCTTAATTCTGGTCGCTAGCCCTAGCTCCATCTTTGCCTTGCCTTCCTAACAGGCTCCCTGCAGTCCCAAGTAATAGAGGTGTAATTCTTCTTGGTGATAGCCCCTTGCATCCACTGTATGCCTCCTTTTTTGCACTCGGGCACTCCTGAATTCATCTGAGTAGTCCAACTGAAGTAAATGGGTAAAAGGATTTTGTCCAGATTTCAGGTTCTTGTACTGTCCTCATCACCATAGAATGGGAAAGCCAGGTATGCTGTCTCATATACCTTTCCCTCCCATTTGAACTGGAGGGGCTATCTGTAGAGAGGAGATGGTAGTTAATTCCTCAAAGTCTTTTCAGTCCCTGGTGCCTTTTCTGAACTGGCTAACAGGACTGTAAATTAGGTGGTGGTCTTTGTCCCCTGGGAGTTAGATTGAGACCATCAAACTTATTCAGAATGCTTTCTCTTTTAAACCAAATGCTACATATAGATCTAGATACTTTAAAGATAATAATGAAGTAGTCACATATGCAGCAATATGCGCATCCACTTGTATTGTCTATGCACAGGATCTACAATAAGTATGTCATTCATATGTCTTTGTTTTTAGTGCTGTGGTAGTTTGGTCCAATTCACTCATCTGGCAGAACCCAAGCCACTGGTGCTAAGTGAAGGTCTGCTTGGAGAAGGGATGAGTTCCAGCAGTACAAGTCACACACCACCTTTTTTGCCTGGTAGAGTGGGGCAGGTGCAAAGTGAGCAAAGGCTGGTCAATGAATAGGGGGAGTTGAGTGAAACATACTAATGAAGAGTCTGATGCAATGCTCCCACTAAAGTTAATTGAAAGACTCTCTGGGTGTTTATACATGTGCTCAGGGTGGAGCAGGAGGGCATTTTCATTACAGCAGCTATGAGAACTGCTCTAATTAAAGCGCCTGCTGTGTTATGTGTATTCAGCATCCTGCACTTCAAAATGGCAGTGGGGGCACTTGAAATAAAGCTTGTTCGATGAGTTTTAGTTCAAGTGCCCCTGCCACCATTATGAAGTGCAGGGACAATGAATAGATGTGATGTGGAGGCTGCTGGAGTGTGTTAATTAGCATGCTGCAGCAGAGTGGATTAATCAAGTCTGCTCCAACACATGCTAATTAGCATGCATTGAAGTAGACATCGGCATGTGTATAGGTGCCCCTAGTCTCCAAACGAAGTTTAATTCTTCTTAAGAGAGACTACTAACAAGCCTCCTGAGGGAGGGAGGCAAATTGCCCTTCCCTGTTCCAGAAATGAAACAAGCTCCTTAACTTCAAGAAGAAGTGTATGTGTGTGTGTGTATGTGTGTGTGCACGCATGTGTGAATTAAATAAAAGTTGCATATGTTCATATAAAGTGTTCTAGGCCAAATTTTCAATGGGGTACAGTGGGGACAGAATTAGTTCCTCTATGTGCTATGTTGGGGTATAACAAGTTGACAATGTCCTTTAATGCTCCTATTTTCCATGATGTTGCTGGTCAAATTATAGAGTTTTATTTTTCTGGCCTTTGCATCACATTTCATTTCATCCTGCCACACCACCTGCTTGCCAATAGGACACTTTATTTTCTTCATGTTTCACTCACATTTCTCTGCTCACTGACAGCAATCTGGATCAGATCTTGCAGCCGGCTTTTTGTCAAACTATTCCACCCTACCCCCCACCCATCTGTTACTGGATTCAGTGTGTAGGGGTAGTGGTAGCGGGGGAAGAGTGGAAATTTGCTCTGCTTTAGCTGCGACAGCAACAATGTCCTGCCAAATTACCAAACACCCAAGTGACTAATGCCAGCTACTTTAGGGCTTGCAGTCAGTGATAGAGATATTGGTTCAGTTTCTATACTCCGTTCACAAGACCATCTTGGAATGATGAAATTTAAGTAGAAACCAGATGTCCATAGATAAATTTCTTACAGTTAACTAAACTGTTAAAGGATTTCACTTGATATTATGGATAGATACTAATCTTTGTTCTAGATAAATTTGAAACAAGCTTTTTTTTTTTAAAAAAAAAAGACTTTGACCCACCCTCTAACTGCATCAGGCTAAGACCAGACCTCCTAACACCGGTCATATTAAAAATGGAAAATTATTTGATATAGAAACTCCAGATTTGTCTTGGTTGGTACTGTTGCTTTTAACTAGTTCTGAGGGGGTAAGGTGAAAGAACTATTGGTTTCTTGTGTGATTTACACATGGGGAATGTCACATACCTATCTGTGGGGTACTCCCAGAGCCCCTGCTGTCCTGCTGCCTGTCTCAAGGAACAGACCAACAGACCAAGGTTTGCCTTGGGATAACGCCTTATTTCTGTGAGCCTTGATTTCACTGCCTTTTACTGGACTTCACAGCTGCATTAGGGAATCTTTGCCAGCTGCAGGTAGCTTTCCTTTGGGTTGTGAAACCATACAATGGGCTAGCTTGAAATATTACTCTCCCAGAGCTCACTCTTTATCACAGGCAATCAGTAAGGAGACAAAACACAAAAGAGTTTATTATATAGGAGAAAAGGATTTTACAAGAAAAGCTGAGCATGAATTTGGAAACGGAACAAAAAGACAAGTAACTTTTTTATCCTCTCATTTAGTTTTTTTTACCCTCATCACGTAGTCCTTCAGAAATCTGACAGTATTTTTAGAAATCAGCCTTCCTGGTGATCCTGTCAGCCCTGACTGCTGGGGACCTGGTCTCCTCCAAAGCCTGCAAAAATCCAGGGATTCCTTATTACCATAAGTATATACCTTAAAATACCTCCAATCCATCTCTCCTACCCCCCAGCATTGTCCAGATTGCTCCTGAGTCCCAGAATTGTGGAGATGTTTCTCTCCCTATGACATCTGGCATTCCTCTGGTTGACAGGTCATTCTACTTGGGTGCCTTTGCTATTGCACTTTGTTTATCCCATTACAAGCCAACAATAACTTGGGTGCTTATCCTACTAGTGGTCTCTTCTGTCTGTGAATGTGAGTAGCTGTTGTTGTTATCCTAACAGTATAATGGCCAGGGATATCTAGGAGTTATGTCTGCTGTCTTTTCTGTAAGTATGCATCCCTCAGTTCCTTCGATTAAACTGTGACCAAAACCAGAAAGTTATATGTAGACAATATAACATAATCTATAAAATGATTTAAGTGACATAAGTGGATACAGCATAACATTGGCTTTTCAATGAGACCATGCACACCAGATCAGTACAAGCACAAGACCATCTGCATGACACCCTACAAATCCTTCAAGATTTGGTGGAGTTTGTGATGGGGGGGGGTGACAGCATTTCAAATACTGAGGTATATGAGTGATGCTGTAGTCATGATGGTCCAGAAGTTACGTGAGAGGCAAAGATTTCTTAGGGTGAGATATTTTATTGGACCATGTAGTTGTGGTAAAATTCAACAGGCTTGGGAATGCATGACATTCTTTGTCAGGTCTCTGATCACAGGAAGCCAGGCACAGAACAATGCTGACAGCATTTATAATTGAAGAAACAGTTACTGGGCAACTAAAAACTATCCTTAAAGATAGTATACCTATGGAATACTGTCATCTTTTTATATATAAACAATCCTGCCCTCTGTAAACCAGTTTAGGTGATCAGAAACTGGTTTAAACCTGTAATAGAACAAATGTTCAGTGCACATAAACCAGTTTGAAAATGACTGGAACTAGTTTGAGATAAACCTGGTTGAGTGTAGCATCAGACTGAACTGATTTGGGCCAAACCAGTTTATGCAATGTCTGTCCCAGACCCCTTGCTGGTTTAAAATAAACCAGACTCCCCCAGCATCTCAGAATGCTCGCTGGACTGGGTGGAGCTCTCTGCTCCACAGCAGAGCTGGGCGTTCCCCTCTGCTCTCTGACTGGAACTTGGCAGAGACTGCAGACGCTTGCCTGGCTTCCCCCTGCTCCCACACCCTCCCCAGTCCCTGCTAAGTAGGGATTACTGTGTCCCCTCTGCCTTACACAGACACCTCTCAGCATCAGCTAGCAGACCACACGCTGACTACCGTCCATGCTGTGGCAGATGGGACAAAGGCAGAATCAACAGGTAGCTGGTAGTGTCCCTCTGTTGTTTTCTTAATGGGCTGATAAACACTGAGTTAGGGGTGATAAACACTGTGATCAATTCCCTGCTGGGCTGGCCAGGAGCAGGGGGATCCTCTCCCCAGTCAGAGAGTCCTGCCTGGGCCTCGCCATGCCCCCATCAGCTCAACACTGTGGAAGGGAAAGGAGGGCTGCTCTAGTGTCCTCCCCTCCCCCCAAAGCTTCTAGTCTGAGCCACTGCAGGCATGTGCCTGCATTTCTGGGATGTCTATGCAGTAACAAACTGATTCAGCCTAGCCAGGTTAGACTAACCTGCAAGGATTGAATCAATTCAGGCTCAAGCATTTTGAATGTCTGTCCCTAGCCTGTATGTTTTCTGCACTTTACCCCAGTGTTCATGCCTAAGAATTGTGGCATCAAGACAGTACTTGCAAATAAGTTACCATGTTGCTCATCTAAAGAATAAACAAATTCTCTAGAAAGTTACAGTTGGCTGCTGTGTAAATAACTAAAATATCACAAACACAATTGTGACTTAATGTGGGGGGAAACAGGAGGAATGGGATAAACCATTAAAAATGAAAGATACACTTTCAAGAAAGCATTTCTATACTAGCAAAGCATAGTGGGGAAAAAATAGATAGTGATGTACAGATGGAATTGGTTCTAAGTGTTTTTCAGAACTTTCCTGGTGAGTATTAACTGCCTTTTAGTGTTTTTATCTTAGCAGTAGAATAATTGGATGTAGGCATTTCTGGATGCAGGCATAAATTGGTCCAAAGACTGCTAGCCTGATGACAAAGATTAAATGAGACTGTGTGTGTGTGCATGCATGCATGTGCAGACGTGTAATATATATATACTGCATCTGAAAATATGTTAAAAAAATTAAGGTTGCAAAGTCAAGGCACAGAAATTATAAGATGCTAGAATTAATACTGCTTATACAGTCCTAGTTCAGCTCCTTTTGTGCATATATTATGATATGGTATTCCGTTACAGAACATGTACTGTTTTCCTTGCCACTGGACACCAGCAAAGAGTATAAAAGAGATGTTTCTGGTGCCTGGTACCACAGGGTAAGTCTTCACTGTGTCCACAGTGGATTTGGGGGAGATGTTCTTAAGCATACTCCACTTACCTAGTGCTGCTTTTGTGCTCCAAAGCTGGAAATGTGATAGTGCAGCTGCTTTGGGAGGGGTTGCCCTGTGGCTGTTCTCATGACCAGGGATCCTAGTTTTTAACGGGGGGGAAAAAAAGCAGAAAATCTCCATTAAAAAACCACAAGAATCCATGTTTTTCCACAACCTACTGAAAGCATGCAGGCATCTTGCAGCGAGCAGTGCCATTTCTGCTCTCTCTCATTTTTTGCTGCAGTTTTCACCTCTTGGTGAACAGCAGCACCACCCTTCCCCCCACTCCCCCCTGCTGCCTTGCTGCTAATTGGTTTAGAGGCAAAAACTGTGGCAAAAATTAAATAGAGAAGAAATGTGCCACTTGCTGCAGGGCACTGCTGCGCTTTTGGTAGGTCATGGAAAAATGTGGATTCCATATTTTCCGCGGTGAACAGAAAATGAAGATCCCTGCTCATGACCTCTCTCTTTGTGTTTGAGAGTGGCTCTGGGGCCATTCCTAGAAGTGCTTCACCATTGCGTATCTGGTACATGTGAGTGGAAGTGGGGGGGACAGGGTATACTTAAGAAAGTCTTTCAGGCATACTGGGGATGTGGTATAAATATATCTCCAGGGTAGGGACAGAAGTAACAACTAAAACATTTCACATTGGAAATGTTTCCATGGGCCAGCTATACACATGTACGTGCTCTATTAAACATCCCAAAAGGAGCTGAAGTACTCCAAAATAGTACTTCTTGAAATAAGGTATTGTTTTGAAGCATTTCAGTTCTTTTTACCTGTGCCTGGGGATAGGAGACCTGTAAGTCCTCTAGAATCTCACAGTGCTTCTTGCCTTTGCCCCCGCTCTCCACCGGGTGGAGGGAGTGGGGGGTGGCCATTCTGACTCATAGCTTGTGAAACTGTGAAGCTGCCAACTTCCACTCCCTGGTCCCATCTGCTCTGGCCTACCACTGCCACTGATTCCTGGCTCTCCTGCCCCAGTCCCCTTTACCTGTCTGCTCTGCTGTGGCAAATCTGAAATGTTTCAGCTGGAGGCACAACAGAATCTGTACCTCTGTCCCCTGGCTGAAAAATATTCCTTCCTGGAATATTTTAAAACCCATTTCACTTGGAAACATTCTGAAAGTTACTTCTCTCTCTGTCCTCGGTGGTTTATGCTTATAGGGAATAGTAATTGCACAGACAGTCCTGTTCCATCTCTGAAGTCCTAGCCTAGAACATGCTCCGTAGAAGTGAATTCTTTGAAGAATTTAGATGTCAAATCATAACACGTTTACGGAGTATCTGCAAAATGAGATTCTGCAAGGGCCTAGTCATGTCTGATACAGTTTTCCACAGAAACTTCAAAAGGCACATCTCTGACAGCACATTTGCCCTCTGCCAAATTCCAGGCCATTGTGCCAAAGCTTGAAACCACTAGGTCTGCTCAACAAACCAGTTTTATATAATTTTTTTAAGAACACGTTTTGCCCAACCTCATTCTTGGATGTGACTGAATAATTTTTGTGAATCTTTCAAAAAAAAAAAATCTTCCTGAAGCTGACACTTCTCACGGGTCATATCAGCCTGAACAATCAGGACGGCAAAACTGTGTGTATGGTAATAGAAAACACTGCTTGTCACCTATAATGCATGTATGTATTTACATATACCTCCGTAAGAAATAACATTTCAGTTATAGGTAAAACGAAGCCTGTGTTTTGTGTGTGTGCGTGTGTATATTCATATACATACATATGAGCACAGAAATCCCTTTACCCACTGCTGCTCATCTGCAATGGAATTTGGCAGCTATATTTTATACAAGTTAGAACAGGAGGTGAAAAATGCTGTATCCAATTAAAATTGGAGGTGAAATTTTAAGTAGTCAGCAGTTTTGTTTTAAGCCTCATTGGAAAGGTGACAGAGAGCATCTTAACATCTACTTCTTTTAACGAACTCTGTGGGGAAAGGTGCTGTCCACATTGGGTCTTTGCTTGCATCTGTGATGAGATGTGCATGGAGCCAAGTGGAGAGAGAGAGATTTATTTTAACTTGCACTTGCATAGCACATGAGCCATGTGAGGGCTACCACATGAGGTATTCCATTTCTTAATTTTGCATTATTCAAGAAGCCTCACAAAAACCACTAGAGGGAGATGAAGTGTCAGGCTAGGCTGAAATTAATCTCCTGACTGGTTTCCAAGGTTTTCTGATGTTTTGTCACAACTCCACTGTCCTATCTTCAGGGCAGGGTTGGCTAATTCTGCTACAGAAAGTTCTAATGAAATCTGAGGCAGTATTTGATAATGTGGAATTAGGTGATCAGGTGGTAAAATTAAACAGAGGTGTGCTGGTAGTATTAGAGAATGTATGCACATAGATATTTACTGTATATAATGCATATTAAATTAAATCTACCCATATATGATGTGTTTTCTATCCAGAGAAGCTCGTAGATAAACTAAACAATTGGTATACCAAATGACCCAGAAAAATTAAAGGCATACTTGTCTTGCCTTTATTATTTGATTTGGTTTTTTCAGAATATTTTAATCAAGGTCATGGTTTTGAATAGAAATATCTTATACAAGCCAGATTCTGGCTTTGCTTGAAGTTATGGTCTACTAACTTTCAATCCTGGCTTCAGACTGTACCTCTCTTCCCAAGAATGGGCTTCATATAAACATATGAAAATCTACATTGAAAACGCCACTGCTTTTTATTAAACCTTCTAAATATAGTATACGGAGTCAGAGTCTGATCACATTTACCACTGTAAATACAGAGTAGCTCTTTTGATTTCTGTGGTCCTGTGAGGTGTTGAGTAATCTTGTCTTTCATTGAAATAAACTCATCAATTTGCAGGATTGAGCCTTTTAGTCTAGATTTACATGGTAGCACTTGAGATCAGAATTGGACTTGCAAAGCTTTTGTTCTGTTCAACCATTTATAGCCAAAATGTTGAAATTTAGGAGTGTGAAGCAAGGTACCTATATCTATATTTAGATGGAAATGAAGTCTGATTTTTTTCAAATGTGATTGATGGCGACAACGCCTGTTGAAGTTAATAAGAGTGGGAGGAGTTCAGCATTTTTGAGAATGAGATTTGGGGTTTTTTTTAGCCGTTTAAATGTATATTTAAGAGCCTAACATTTGGTTTCTAAATTTGAAAGTGTTTGCTTTTATCTTCAGCTCTGTTAGTACTCACAATACAGGCAGTCCTCGGACTTGCGACACAATTGGTTCCTGAAAGTTACGAAATGTTTTAACTCGGAACTGATTTTCCCATAGGAAACAATGTTATAAATGGGGGATTGGTTTCTGAACCAAGGCCCAATACCCTATTTTCACCAAAAATAACCCCAAATTTTGTACTCAATCAATGATAGAAGAGTAATATAGCTACAGTAATGTATTTCTTTTGTAAATAGCAATCATATTGATTTGGAAGGACTTCTTTGAGGTGACTTTGCTGGACTTTTTGAAGGGCTCTTGACTGGAGTCTTCTGAGAAGTCTTGGTTGCAGGTTTTTCTGGAGTCTTGTCTGCTTTCTTAAAGAAAGTGTCCAAGGAAGCTTGGACAGATGTTCTTCAGGAAGATGGGTGACGCAGCAAACTTGTTTGCTGGAGTGGCATCAGGTCAGATCAAACATTGTAAAGTCGAAACTGATGTCAGAAAGTTGAAACAGGGTGTCATTTATAAATGTTGTAAGTGCGAAACGCTGTAACTCGAAACGTTGTAAGTCGAGAACTGCCTGTATTCACGAGCTCACATACTGACAGGAATGATACTCAAAGTGGTATTACAAAGCTATCTGTTCTGTACAAGCTTGTCTGGTAATATATGTTACTTTACGTTTTAAAAGTGGGTTGATTTACTAAAACAGAAGTGGCCTTGTACCAAACCCTGATCTGAATACTTCAACCTGTTAGAAAACAATTGAGACCAGATATAATCTTTGATGCTGATTCTAACTCTATGATGGGCTGAATGAAAATTCTCATTGACAAACCTTCCAACTTTAGAAAGTCAGGATCTTCATGTGGAGGTTTGGGCTCTTTTAGTTAAAACACAGAGGAAAATGATTAAAGACTACATCCATGCATATGTTTGGGCTGAGAGATAACGGAATTATTTAAAACACAACAATTCAGAGCTGAAAAATCTAGCCATGGGGGACGAAATAGTGGCAGTTTGTAGTAGAGGGAGCATTTCTAAAGGAGATGAAAACAATATGGAACCTGGATCTACCAAAACTTTGTCCTCGCTCCTGGCACTGTGCCCCTATTCAGATTGAACTACACGTGGTGACATCCTAATCACATATCTTTCTGGACCTCCTCCCTTTGGGAAATATTGTGACATGATCTGTCACTTCTTATTCAGGTCCCAATTCAGCAAGCTATTTAAAGATGTATTTAAGTGAGTGGGTGTCTCCGTTGCCTATCCATAGGCACCTGTTTAAGTACTTTGAACTAAGGCCTTATTTGTTTAACTGTTATTTTTTAAACCAATGTAATTTATGTGTTTCTTCTGTGTATCTTACAAATGCCTATAAATACAGTAAAGGCCTTGGGATATTTAAAACCTGTCCCTTTTCTTACTGGGCCATTAGTTTTTAGCCCTCTTGTTCCTTTTCTTCCTGTAGCGGTATGCAGGTTAGAATTCATCTGTCTGTTCAGTAGAAAAGTTAACCCTAAAAGTATATGCAGTAACCACATACATGACACTCAGTAGCATTCAGAATGCTGTACTAGTAGATAGTCCAGGCTTGGGTGTCCTCGTACCACAGTCCAGACATTGCCAGGCCTCTTTGCAGTATAACATGCTTACATTTGTATTTGGAATACAAGTGGAATTCTCATGTCCTATAAACGTAGGGAGAGAGTGAGTGAGGGAAGCAGCTGCATGTCTCTGGAACTTCGCTTTGAATGCTGACCCTTGGTGTGTAACCTCAGTGCTCCAGAAGTCAGAATCCATTTCAAGAGGTGAGCATTTATTTATCCAGGAAAGGCTCTGGCTGGTGAATTATTCCAAACATATAAATAGAGTGTAGGAGTCATCTGTTGTCCAACACCAGTACAGGTATAAGTAGCAAGCACCTCTCACCTGCAGCAAAGGCAAGTATAGTCTGGACTATAATTTTGTATCAGCTTCCCCACCCCTCCTCTCCAAATTGGACCCAACCAGTGCTTCTGTCAGGAAGAACATTCATGGTTATTGTGGTTGCTCAAAGGGATTAATATCATACAAGGGAGAGGAGACTCTTAATAAAAAAAAAGTGTCAGAGAAGAATGATTTGAAGTTTAGGAGCTGGTGTGAAGCTAGTGAAGGGCCAAGGGGGGCAGCAGAGCACACAGGTCAGATGCTTTTGTTGATTTGACTTACGATCCAAGAGTGGGCAAGGTATAACTGCAGGGCCTGATCCAGCAGCTGTTCTCTGTGCAGAACCCCCAGAGTTCCACATCTGTCATGGCTGCAGGACTGGGATCCCCAGTTTCATAGTTTGCAGAGAAGATAATACACTGAAAGAATCCTGGATCAGGCCTATGGTGGTAGAGCTGGAGGAGCAAAATTCTCTCTGCCTGAGGAAAAACTCTTTAGATTATGAGATGTTGCAGGTGTTCTGAGGCTGTGATTCTTAACCAGAGTGCCACACCCTGGCACTTAACAGGGTGCACTGTTAGGTGTGCAATCACTTACACGTGATTCACAAGATAAATCCAGAGATTTCAAATAGGAATCCAGGGTGTCAAAAATATTTTGACCTGTTGTGGTCTTTCTACG
Source organism: Crocodylus porosus (assembly GCF_001723895.1). Lineage (NCBI taxonomy): Eukaryota > Metazoa > Chordata > Crocodylia > Crocodylidae > Crocodylus > Crocodylus porosus. The sequence continues at coordinate 51,320,907 of NW_017728947.1, read as the reverse complement.
TTCTTTGCAACGGAAGAATTGCCCTATTATTTTTCTGTAGACAATTCAGTTCAATTCAGTTGATTGAGGATTCTGGCTAAATGCCAGGCTCCCAAAAACAATATAACACATATACAACCATAATACAAATAAGTTTTCTGTAGTCAGAAAAAAAAAAAGGAAGCTAAGAGCAGGCATTTTACAAGGGGTGACTTCAGTCTAATGAGGGGTGCCCTGAGTCTAAAAAGGTTGAAAGCCACTCTTTTTGAGGTGTAAGTCAGAAACATTTTGTGACACCTTTTCTGACCATGAAGATGGCTGGTGACAAATACCACAGCTTGAATGCCTCAATGCTGGCTCTATCCTTCAAAATGGGAAAGAGTGAAAGCAGCCACTGAAAGAAATAAGATGGAGGGTCTGTTCTTGTGTGCAGGAATGTTGGGATGGTGGAAATTGATAGCTTTATGTGAAAAAGGTGTATTTGGATCATCATTTCACTCTGGAGTGATGAGTAGTAGTAGTCTATTTTTGTTCTATCTGCCTGAGCTGTTTAGGGTTTGGATCAACACCTGGTATTATACTAATGGTATTTGCGGTGCATTAGGAGAAAGAATGTAAGATTCTTGGTTACTTGTTAGAAAAACCACAAATAATTTGGCTGGAACTTATGTAGGCAGCCTGGTCTCATGGACCTCAGCCACTTTGGACTCGACATATCTGAGGGTGTGAAATTACAGTGCATGAGCTACTCTGGGGTATCTGTGTGTGCATGCTCTTATTCCATAGTAAATGCAAAGTAGTCTACTTTGCTGGGCTGGCCACATTATCCAGATAGATGACTCCAGATTCCTTAAGCAAGTTTTATACTCCCAGTTCAGTCAAGGGTTACACTCAAGAGGAGAGCAGAGAAAGCATTTTAAGGGCTTCCTCAAGGCTAACTTGAAAACATGCAACATCAATCAATTTGTGCGAGACTATTGCCCAGGACTGCCCCAAACGGAGGAAAAGTCTGCTGCAAGATCTCAGTACTTTTACCTCACAATGACAACAGGAGATAGAAAAGTGGAAGCAGCAGAAACAGCGGAACCAAGAACCCAGGGCTACCCACTCTGCACAGAAACTGTATCGCCTGAGACTCAGTAGAACTTCTTGATCCTAGATTGGCCTCGTCAGCCATCTTCAGACCCATAAATAAAGCAATGATGTAAGACAATCATCCTAGACTGCAAGGGACTGCTGCTGCTGAAAGTAGTTTAACCACCTTTCATTGAGTAGGGAGGCTATTTTGCATTCTCCACTGGGTAAGAGTATACCAACAAATACTTGCAGTGGAGTAGATGAAGTGCTATAAATTAGAAAACTAGTTCAGTGGTGCTCAACCCAGGGGCCAGATTTGGCCCATGGAGCCATGTCATGCAGCCTGCCAGGTTCCCCATGGATCTTAAATTTGGCAACAAGAGAGCAGTGGCAGTGTTAATTGTCATGGCAGAGCCCAGAGCTGCGGCAGTTAATGCTGCCACCACACCAATGCCATCAAATTTCCAGACTGGTGGGGAGCCCCACAGGCTGGATGTCACAGCCTTGCATGCCAAATTGTGCTGCTCATGGGATCAGGCCAGTGTATGGGGTTCATGTGTGGCCAGATTTGGTACACAAGTTGCTCTGTAGCCAAATCTAGCGTACAGGGTCAGGGCGGAGTAGGGGGTCATTTAGTGGCCAGATCTGCTGCCATATTGCACCCATTGATCAGGCCCTGCACCACTCATCTGGCCTGCAGATAGGTGGAGTACCACTGCATTAGCTTGCCTCACAGTGACTTGTTGTATACAAAAGCACTCAGGCTTTTTGTTGTTGTTGTAAATCAGGAATACTGGGATGTCTGAAATCAATGGAGTTGTACTATTGACACAAGTGCAAGAAGAGAATCAAGCTGTGATTCATCCTGTGCTAGGCAGTCTTGCCTAGAGTCCCATAAGCATTCTATATCAGGATCTTAGAAATAGCCTAATAAGCAGCATAGTTAGTAGCAAAAACAGTACTGAGCCCTGCAGCAAGCCAGGCCTGCAGCCAGTGTCCCATCAGCCTTATTCTTTACTCAGAATTTCAGAATAGTCTTTGACAAGTACTTTTCAGCTCTCTTCTATTGAAGAAGTTGTAATTAAGTGAACAAAGGACCAGCAACTAGGAATCCCTGAGTTTTAATATGAGCTTAGACACAAAAGGCTTGTTTACATTAGGGCTAGGAACAGACATTCAAAAAGCCTGAGCCTGAATTGATTCAATCTTTGCAGGTTAGTTTAACCTGGCCTAGGCTAAACTAGTATGTAAATCTACAGATGTCCCAGAAATGCGGGTACATATTGCAGAGGCTCAGGCTGGAAGCCTGGGGGTGCTAGAGCAGTCCTCCCTTCTCTCCTACAGTGCTGAGCTGAGGGCGGGGGCAGGCCCCAGCAGGATGCTCTGATTAGGGAGGGGTC
>NW_017728947.1:51302143-51312995 GCF_001723895.1 Crocodylus porosus | reverse complement strand
CCTCTTCCGGCCATGTGACCACCTGGTTGTCCTGGCAACCAGGCACCTGAGCTGCCTGGGTGATTGGCAGCTCTGCCAATCACCCTCACAATCACGGGGCCTCTATGTGACCCCGTGACACCAGTCTAGATATGTAACCAGAGCCCTTAGTGGAGATACCAATAGGAAGAGTTTTTCTGCTGGCTTGGGTACACTACCTCCCTGAATGACACAAGCCAAGTCAATTAATGTGCTTTTTTGCTGGTATAGCTGAGTCCACAGTGGGGGTTTTGCCAACATAACTATGTTGGCTAGGAGATGTGACTTTTTTTTACTCATCTAGCTGACATAGCTGGGCTAGTGAAATGGTGTAATGTAGAAAAAGCTTGTCTATATTAGGGGAATTTATACTAACACAGATGCTAAACCCTGATGTAAACAGCAGGAGCAATAAACCAAGGTTTGGAACTCTGCAATTTAGACACATGGTATAGCTTACACACTTTCTCAGGTTGAGTCTTGTGTTGTGCAACATATCTACATTAGAGGTTTAACAGCCTTAGCATCATAATGTGATTCTTTAGGCATGCTATTTAATAACTCTGTGTCTGTTACTTTCTCTGCACAGTAAGCCTTGTTAAAAAAATGGAAAAACAGTTTAAATAGAAAATTTTAAAATTCTCCCCATATGGTAGGGCTTGGAGTAAAATATTATAAACAATCTACAATATTTTTTGAGAAAATTATTTTTCTTCCTTTCTCTCCATTCTATAACTTAATGCAGTAAAGAATAATATCAAAGCTCTCTTCCTTTTGTGGGCTTTTTAAAATTTTTCCCACCTTTTTTATTCTATTCATCCCCAACTCCTGAAGTTTCAATTTTGAAAAAGTACAGAGTAGCAAACTTAGTATCTTTCCTTTTTATTCTGTCACTTTTCAAAAATTGAAAAATGTTTTGAAAAAAATGGGGAAGTAGAAAAGGAAAAATGAAATGGTAATAAAGAAGTTGGCTAAAAGTCATTATTTAAACAGGTGGTCCAATAAAAGTTATCACCAAAAAGCTCTTGCCTCCTGTAAAGATCATTAACCGTTCATTGGCAGAAGGGGGTAATTATTTTCCTTTTTTGAACACTGAAATTAAATGAATATTTCATTTCAAAATGAAACTTTTTTTTCCCTAAAGCTGGTAAAGAAGTATGAAAAAGGTCAAAACTGACACTTTCTTATGGGTAAAAATTGTTTTTGACAAAACTTCTTTAAACTTGAAGTTATTTTTTAAAATATAGAGTAATTTTGCTGTTAAAAGGAGATTAATAACATGCAAGATCTACATGTGCTACAAAAGTAACAATTTTTTATTATAGCACAGCTTTTTCTTTGCTTATGTGAAGAGTTCAAAACAACAACAAAGCAAGGGGCAAGCTAGAGAAAAATAGTGATACTTTCAAGATTAACCACAGTACAGTTCTACCCACTCATGATACCAAATAAAATACTACTCTAAGGGTATGTCTACTCTTCACACACGATAATTCACTTTGCCAAGAAGTCCTACAGTCTGCAATCCTATAACACACAGCGTAGGCATATCCTTAGTAGATTGAGCAAATGGTGATGTACACTTCTCCTAGGCTGTAAATGGACATCTCATTTGAGGCAGTCCTCATAGTCCCAGGTTTTAACCTGGATCATAACAGAAGCTGTGCAGCCATTTATACAGGTAGTCCTTTCAAGCTGTATTGCTGCCCCTCTGCAACATAGGTGACCACAGCCTGCCTCATAATTACTTTGAATGACCCAGGATTAATTTAGCTTCAGAGCATTGTTCTGGGGAAAAAGTGTCAGTACATTTTATCTTGCATGCTTCACAGGTACTTAACGTGGGACAGGAGACTCATGCATATGTAGGATCCCAGGACAAGCATTTTCTCACTGTAGAAATGTGACATCTGTTTGCACCCTTATGGATTCAACCTGCATAGACTTGGATATCACTGTACTGGTTACAGTAGAGTCATACTTTGAACTTATCTTTACACACAAAAGTACTGAAGAATTTGCGTTTTAAGGAAGTAATAATATATAATTCTTTACTTCAGTAGATTTCAAAGGACTTCATAATGTCAAGCAATACATTTATCAGCATTAGGCCTGGTTAATATTGTTATATTATGTATTTTTATATTCACATAGGCAGAAGGAAGTCATATTATAAGAGTTTGGACCACCATGTTTGAAATCTGTGTTTAAAAATAGTGGTAACTACATAGACAGAGCCCTTAGGCTCTATGTACAACACAGATGAAGTGCTTGCCTCATGGGTATCCCCTGGTATCGTTATTAGAAATTAAAGGGGAAGAAAGAGATTAACTGTGATCCTGGCCATTGTGTATTTTTTTGCTTAGTGAAGCACACACAGTAATGTCCCATTTACACTACAAATGGGACACACAGTAACGTCCCATTTACACTATTTATACTTTGACTGAGTTGTATTTCAGTCAAAGAACAACTGTAGGTCCCTTGATTTGGTTATAGCTTTTCTGTAAACATGGTCTCGTTCATCTGCTTCATAGGGGTGGGATGAAACATGTATTAGTTGACATTGAAACTGGAAGGTAGAGAGAGCTTTACTACTCCCTCCTCTTACTGCTCCAAAACTTCTCTTTCCATCTTATAAGGTAGCTTGGAGTAGTTTATTTTCCCCTAGTGAACATAAAGAACAATCATAAAAATCCCAGAAGTATAGAGCAAATGCACGCAGAATATCCCAGCAACAAGTATAATGAGGAGTCCCTACCCGGTTATTTTAAGGAAGAAAGAGGCAGCAGACTGAGGGTCAGCAGTAAGGCGCAGGGAGCCGAAAGGGAAAGGAGTAACTCCAAAGATACAGGAAAGCTGGAGGCTACTTTCCTGAAGGGAGATGGAAGCAGGGCAGAGTGTGAGGGCTGGGCTCCAGGCAGAGGATTAAAGGGCAGCTCTAGCAGAGCTGAGCAGGTTGCTGCTAATTAGGCAACTAAGTAACCTCTGTCACAGAGTAGGGCCAAGTAGCAGAACTAAGGTCTGCAAGGCAGCACAGAGGGTGCTTGACTGGGAACAAATAAGCCCACTTAGACTGGCAGATGGCAAACCCCTGTATCTGACCCTTAGAGGCAGGGATCAGGTGACAGGAAAGGGACTGTGTTTGCAGGGATATGAGCTTGGCTCCAGGGCCAGAGAGTCACTCTGGTCCTGAGTTGCATGGGAAGAACAGCTCCCATGGAGAGCTGGTTGAGCTTAGGATGTATGGAGAGATTAGGTACCTCAAGGAGCTGGTGGAAGTCAGCTAGTAGGGACAGCGAGGATCCTCTCTGTAGTAGGGGTTACCTACATGGGTTAGTTAATTTGGTTAAGCATTTGTTTTTGTTGTTCTATACCAACATGAATACAACAACATACCAACCATGAAGTTCAGGAGTGACTTAAGGGGAGAAGGAGGCCATAATGGAGGAGCCAGTGAGGCATACTGCATTTTGGAGGAGCTGCAAGCTAAGGGGTCCAGCAGCATACAGTAGGGTGGGGGTGCCCAGGGGGGCAGAAGTTGAAGTAGGGTGGAAGCAAGCTGTGGGTAGAAGACAGCTCCAAAGAGGAAGACCTGTGAGACTTGGGTGTGGTTGTGGGGATGGAGGCTACAATCGGTCCCAATAAGACATAGAGCATTTTAGTTGCTGGGCCAGGTATCCAGAGCACTAACACAGGACCAGAGGTCCAGCACTGAACAATAAGATGGCCCAAAGCATTGATGCAGGATCTTGGGGACCAGAGCAGAGCAGGGTAAGAACACACAAGTGCAGTGGTTGAGACCAGTTTGAGGAGATAGCAGCTCAGAGTGAGGTTCCTTTCCTCCGCTTCCCCAGTGATGAGCAGGGTGGAGTGAGGCAGCTACGGTTTCATCCTGATCTCAGTCTCCCTAACTTTATGCTAATGTCACATTAAGGCATAGCAGTTGGGACAGGGCAGTAACTCGGGGACTGGATGAGAATAAGTGGCACAGGGGAGGGGGTAGGATTAAGCTGGCTGTTGGGGTTGCCACAGCTACCTTCCAAGGCCAGGTCCTGTCACACAAGGCCAAGAGGAATATTCAGTAAGGTATTGTGGAGATGGGCCTAAAACCAGAACCTGAAATTTAGAATTTGTTAGCCCAGGGGCATTCAGCACCGATTACTATGGCAAAGGGAATTTGTTTAAAAACAAAACAAAATTAAACCTTGAATGTTGCCTGTTAAGAATGGGAGTCCTAAAATTGAAAGGAATGAATTACTTCAACTGACTTATACTCAACATAGCTTTTCAGTTATCTTTTTTATGCTGACTCTATAAGACTAGCAAATTGCCCATCAAGAATGATGGCAGGGATGGAGCCTTGTGTCTGCCATGCCTCATCTGGGCCCCTTCCACCCCCATCCCTGCCACTTGGGGTGTAATCCTGGCTCCCCCTACCACATCAGGCTCAGGGCCCAGGACTCCTGCTCCCCTCCCCCCACCACATCAGGCCCTTGGGCCAGGGCCACTCCCTCTCCTTCCCCCCACCGCTGCTTGAGAGTTGGGCCCACTCCACCTGCTGCTGCCTCCAGAGACACGGGGGTGGGGTGGGGGGGGAACGAGGCCTAGCCCCTGCTCTGTCTTTGCCATCATGGCAGCGCTTTGCCACCTCCTGACCCAAACGCTCTTGGAGCACTCTGATTGGTTGTTTCAGACAACCAATGAGAGTGAGAAAAAAGCGTTACAGACAGACAGATTAAGACTTCTGTAATGCAGGTTTCCCTTGATTTATGTGGGTTCAGTTTATAGGAATTTGCTCTTATGCAATGACCCTTTTTATACCTGAAATTTGTTATATGCAAGGTAAATTCACTGTTATACGATGCGCACTCCACCCTCTCTTTAGCAGGGAAGTCTGTGAGGCAAGGGGAAAGGGCTGTGAGCAGAGGGCAGAAGTAAGGGGGGGGGAAGGGCCATTGGGTCAGGGCCCCACCCGCTGCAGCACCTGCTCTGGGAGCAGCTGATGCCAGCGGCTTGCAGCCACCAGGCTGCCCTGTGCCCTGAACCCTCTGGGATTCCGCTTCTGCTGGGGTACTGTGCCCTGAACCCCCCAGCATGGTGTAGTCCAGGGCCTGCAAGTAGGTGGCATCTGCCACTCCCAGGGCTGCAGCAGTGGGACAAGAGCAGGCTGGGGCTGGCAGCCACAGCAGGCGGGGGCTGGCGGCAGCACTAGTCTCATTCCAGCACTTGAGGTGGGCTGTGGTGTTGGGAGGGATGCTGCTGCCACCCCAAAATTTGCCATAGCACCTCCCAGCACCACTCCCAAGCACTGGAAAGAGCCTGGTGCCGCCACCAGCCCCAGCCTGCTCTTGTTCCACTGTAGGCTGCTGCCCACCCCTGCTGCAGCCCTGGTGGTTGCAGCCACACCAGGTGGTTCAGGGCATGGTGCAGCCCAGCGGCTGCAGGCAGCTGGTGTTAGCCATTCCCGCAACAGATTCATCAGGGGCTGCAGTGAGTGAGGGGAAGTGGAGCAGTGGGGTGAGTAGGAAGAAGTGGGATGAGTGGAGCTGCTGCCCACCTCGAGCAGCATGAAAAGTATGGTGCCACCCCTGCTGCAGCCTTGGGAGCGGCAGACACCGCGTGCTTGCAGCCACTGGGCTGTGCCATACCCCTCTCTCCATCCCTTCCCTAACCGCAGCCTCATTCCCTCCCTCCCTCACTGCCATGGGAATGCATTGTTATCTGTTTCCTTGTAAACTGGGTTTGCTTTATGCAAATTCAATTTACGTACCATTCCCTGGGAATGCATCTACCGTATAAATTGAGGGAAACCTGTATTAGAATTCTGGATGATGCGTCTGTAGAAGACTGGCGTTGAGTCTGTAACTTTGACACTGATACCTTTCCCTCCTCTTTGAGTTAACTGAACTACTGGTAGAGATCAAAGAAAATGAGGAGGAGGACTGACAAGGAACACTGTGCACATGAGATGTCTACAGAACTTTAAATAAATAAAAATGGGGTTAAGGTTTCAGGTTGGTTACAGAATGTCTATAGAAATGGGGCCCTGTTTTGCAAACACGAGCTACACTTAAAGTTAAGGGAATTCCCTTGCACAGAGCAAGCTTGCAGGGACTTAGGCCCTTATGAAGCACTTAGCATTGAAACTTCATTATCCATAAATAAGCTTGTGTGCTGGTTGTCTCACATTAGCTCTTTGAGAGTTGAAATGAAGTGTGAGCACTGGTAGATTTTTTTTACCACTTTTTAGCCACTGTTTGCCTTCTGTATTTTTCTCAGTTTAGAGAATCAGACAGGTTTCACACTAGGTGCTAGCTGGCATCTCCTGCCAGTTCTTTGGCATTTGTGTTTTGTTTTACACTCCTCAGCAGTGTTGAAATGAAAACACAACCTGCAATGAAACTTCAAAGAGAGAAAAGAAACAGTTCACCTAGGGTGAAACTGAGTCATAATATAAAAGAGTTACAGCAAAAATAGAACTTTGTATAGAGGCAGGACTTCCCTTTATATGCTGTAAGAATTTATCGTGTTTACCTCTCTCCATTGTGGCAGCAGCCCTTTGCTCATGTGAAGCAGCCTCCCCATGAGGCAGTGGCCCTGGGCCCCTTCCCAAAGAAGCCGATGCTTTTTTTAAAAATTTTTTTGAATGAGAAACTGGAATAAGCACTGAAGGTGCCTGCAGTGGGCTATGCTCTGCCACTTGCATCAGGTGTTTGATGCCAGGCTCACTCACACCAGCTTATCCTTGTATCCTTTCTCCCGCATCCTCCTTCTACTGCTGCTTAGATTGCTTGATTATCTTCCCTCCAATTAAGAAAGCAAGAAAAGCACTTACAAGTGCAGAAGTCTGAAAGGGAGTAGGTTACAGGTGCCAATCCAGTGGTCCCAAATCTCCGTTGAACTTACATGGAGGCGCTACAGCTACTTTTTCCTGTAGCAATGAATCATATTGCAAGCCCTACTCATTAGGTCTGATTTGGAGACATGAGTTTCAGCTCCTAAAACTATTCGTGCTCTATGTATATAAAGCTTGAATACCCAGACTTTGTATTGATGGAACAGATTTCACCCACTAGGTTTATATAACCCCTCCCCTGCTACCCCCCTCCTTTTTTTTAATTTTAAATGTTGGCTTTAAAAGTACCTGGAAGTGCCTTGTTAAAAATCTGCCTATTTTATTATGGTAAAGATTTTAAAATCATTTTCATCTTCTTGAATTCTCCTGTGATTTCAGTTAATGATGAAAGTGTCTGTGTTTTGGTGAGCATGTGAGGCAGAAAATACAATTTGTGATGGTGCAGGAAAAGGTTTTACTAGCATGAGTAATGAATGGTTGCATTAATCGCAAGTGGTGAAGCCATGAATGAATAGGTTATCCTAAACAAGAATCTATAACAGCTGATGCAGGATACCAACTCCTTATGTATTTATATGACATATGCATTACTGGGACAATATTCTAGAAATGTTTGAGGTAAAGCTTATTATTTGCATGCCTTTGCCAGTAAAGCTAGATGCCTTAGTTGCCCATTAGCTGTATTCTGCAATGCTCTGATATTGCAAAGTTGCCCTGTAGCTGCGTAGAAAGACCCTCCAGTAGCATAACAGTCCTGTAGATAGATTTGTGCTGCCCCTGGTGCTGACCATTGGTATATGAGATGTGGCTGAGAAAAGCAGGCAGTGTGGGTTTCTTATGGCCAGCTTATGGGCTCCCATGCCATTGGCTACATTGTCAGTCAATTTGGGTTGTTGGGAGTTGGGACTGGCCCAGCACCTACATGACTTAAGGCTCAAGGAAGCACAGATATGGCTTAGAACTATATTTTCAGCCTTCTCCACTGCCTGCAGCTCAGGGGCCTATGAGTCAAACTGTACAGAGCCCTGAGAGACTCATTAAACTCACACAAATGACCTACAACAGTTTTTTGCTTTACCTTTAAAATATTACCATTTGTTGGTACAATATCCTAGGACTTTGTCTGGTTGGGTGTCTCCCCTTTTCAGAGCACAACTCATAGCCCTCCTGTGGCTCTGCAGGCATTTGAGATACATTAACTTATTTATTTTTCCCATATAGAAAGCTGTCACTGTTCTGAGACTGAATGACACCTATTTTGGGTCTCTGGCTAATATGCTAAGCATGCAAATATTTGGTTGAAATTTGCTTCATAGTAAACAGAAGAACCACCAACATTGTGTCTGAGGGCTGGCTGTACACCTGAACACAAAGGTGTAGCTTGTGGGGAAAAGAAATAACTTCTGGAACAATATACAGTAACATAGTATCTTCTGAAGATGCTGGGGGTAGGGGGTGGGAGAGGGCAGAGTATAAATGATACATAGAGATGGATTAATGGGAAGAGTATAGGTGAAACAACCAAAGGAGTTTGATATAATCCTCACACATGTAACAGCAGTTCATCATAAGATTCCAGAATAAATTACTATATATAGCATCTAGGTGTCAGCTTTCTGTAGGCAGGTGGGTACCACAAGTATAAATAAATGTTATGTGAACAAATCCATGACCACCTGGTGTCCCATGGTGGCAGTGTTTAAGTTCCCATGGAAGTAAGATTTTTTTTTTCGTGAGGATGGAGACAGAGCCAATTACTTCCCACTGTTTTAGCTAAAGGAGTGGTTCTCAGCCTTTTTAGACTCAGTGAACCTGATTAGGCTCAAGGCACCCCTCTGTAACTTTTGCTTAGTGAGTGGCACCCAATTTCAAAACCTACTCTATTTATTTCAGTGCTTACCTCAGTGTAGAGAGGCCAGACAGTGACCAGACAGTGTGGGTGGGGGAATAGCTAGGCAGGGAGTTGCCCCTGTCTGCTTATCTTTTCACACCTCGCTGTCAGTATATCCTTACACTTCCTGTGGCATCCCAGGGTGTCCTGGCACCCTGGCTAAGAATCAGTAAGCTAACAGACAATCTCTGCCAGCAGGATAGGGCCTATGCCATGCAGTGGAACAGTTATGATGTCCTCTACCTTGGATCATTGGTACACATACACACTAACCTGTTCATTTCTCTGTCTCATATATATCACTTGCCCGTTTACAAAAGCTTTTAAGTTTGTGCATGATCTTCCTTGCGAGCCAACCATAAGAAGCCTGTTGTACTCAGTGTTAGCTGAGTGCTTACTATATTTTATAGAATCATACAATAACATTTACTTCCCATGACTCTGTTTTGGGATATGTCCCAACAGCTTGGAAATGCTATGATGCATGAAAATCTGGGTTCTGTAGAGCAGAAGTGTGTTTAGCCAAAAGGCTTATGAGGAAAGAGTAGATCACCTTCAGGGATAGAAGGTGATCTGCTTAGAGGAAAGAGTAGATCACCTTCAGGGATAGAAACTTGGCACAGTAATTTGTTTGACCTGTCAGCTAATGAGGCAACATTCTTGAGAAGAGGGATGGTAGACACATTTGAAAAGACTTGATTTAGCTTTTTTGAAACACCCCTAGGGCAGGGAAACAAATGTGTACTCCCTCATCTCTTTCTTTGACTCCATCCTTTCCTCCTTGTATCTCCCCTCTTACATCTTGATCTTGTTTGCTGCAACTTTTTTTCTGTTCACCCCTTATGTTGAAAAATTCCAAGATATAAAAAAAAATAGATTTGTTATAACCATTTTAACCCTTTCTTAATTCAGCTCAGTAGTCCAGAACTGCTGTCCCTACTTCTTTTGACATCTGAATATATAATGAATTATTGATACTTCCATTGTTACTCTGGTTGTCTGAATGATTATAATCAAATCTTTATTCCCTTGTCCCTCATGTTGGTACAAAGCAGTGTAACTTCACTGATTTCACTTGTATTTCTCCTGATTCGTGTTCTTCTGTTCATACCAAAATCAGGCCTATGTTTCATTTTTTTGAGGGTCAGAGGATGCCTGAAGGGAAAAAAGACCTTTGAGGTAGTGAAGTTTTGCATGAAAAAACCCTCCACTAATATCAAACCAAACTTTGTGGGTCTGATTCAGACCTTTTTTAGGCCAGATTACACTGGTGTAACTTCATAACTTTAATGGAGTTGCCTCTAAGATGCACTGAAATCAGAACTAGGCACCTTATGAATCTCTTAGCTCATGTTGGATTATTCACTTGCAAAGTCCTAGTTACAGGCAAACCCAGACTTCCTGGAGTTGGGTGACTCCCCTGTCAGTCAACTTTAATGGCACCTCATCTGCTGCAAAACTACTGGCCTCCAAGTTACTTTGCCACCACAAAACTAGGTGTCATAAATATGAAAGTTAAAAGCCTCCCTCCTCCCTTTCTCTGCCGAAGGATCAGATGACTTGGTCTCAACATGCTAGCCCAGGCGCTTAACTTTAGAAGTTGCTTTGTGGGAAAAACAGAAAACAAGCAGGCAGTTGGTTTGGCCACTGTGCATTATGTAACCAGTGCACTGGCTGCAGGAGCTGGATGACTGACATTGAGAAATTCCTAGGGGAGGGGGCGCTGCCCTGGAGTCACTGTGAGCACTAGCATTTCCAAGAAGCCTAAAGAGGAAAATGGCTTTCAAGAAAGGGAAACACATTGGGGAATAATAATGAAAAGCTTCAGGATCTAATGCGGAATCAAATGTCAGTACTCATGTAATTTATTTTCCTGGTGAAATGGCATGCATCCAATCCTGGCACGTGAAGAAGGGGGCATGCCATCTGGGAAATGCAAGGCAGCGACAGCAAGGCAAGGAGACAATGAATGACCCATGCTTTATCCCCTACTCTCTCATGCTCTCTCTCTCTCTCTCTCTCTCTCTCTCTCTCTCTCTGTGCCTCTCTTCTTTAAAGAAACAGTGAGATAACTGCAAAAAGTC
>NW_017728947.1:51275767-51301453 GCF_001723895.1 Crocodylus porosus | reverse complement strand
CCGCCACGGCCGGCCTGACACGAAATGAATGAGCCGGGTCAGGGCTGGCCGGGGCAAGGCAGGAAGTGCGGAGCTCTGCTTTGCATGTGAGCGCCTTTCGCTTTGACAGGGGCCCGCGGGGCTCGGCTCGGTTTCCGGCTCGGGAGGGACCCGCGGAGCCCCAGCGTGCCCGGCTCAGGCCACGGGGGAGTCCGGGCGGCTGCTTGCTAGGAAACGAGAGGCGGAGAGTCGGGGGCAGGTGCCTGCGCCGCACAAGCCCGCGGGGCTGCCCGAGCTCCAGGGAAGGCGGCTTTGAAGCGGGCGGGAGGGAGGGAGGAGACACAGGAGCAGCCGCCTTGCCCCGGATCGCGTCCCTGCTTTCCCGTCTGCCGCTAATCCCCGACGGCACTGGGGAGAGTGGGGTTCGCCCCGGGCGTGGCGAGGGCAGGGCTGCCTTAGCCCGGTGGAAACCACTTCCCTGCCCGCTCGCGGCACCTGGCGCGGGCGCCTTGCAGGTTTTAGCCATGCGATTGCGGCGCCCTCGCTACTCCGCTCCCTCGCAGCCGAGTTGGAGACGCACCCGGGGGCTTTTCCAGGGATTCCCCGCTGCTGTCCCCGAGCGAGCTGGAGGGGGGCACGCAGCCGCCGCCTTTACCTCTCTCCATTGTGGCAGCAGCCCTTTGCTCACGTGAAGCAGCCTCCCATGGGGCAGCGGCCCGGGGCGCCTTCCCCGAGAAGCTGATGCTTTTTGTTTTTTTTCTGAACGAGAAAGAAACCTGAATAAGCGCAGAAGGCGCCCGCAGTGGGCAGTGCTCCGCCACTTGCATCGGGTGCTTGATGCCGGGCTCGCTCACACCAACTTCTCCCCGTGCCCTTTCTCCCGCAGCCGCCGCCGCCTCCTTCTCCTCCTCCTCCTCCTCCTCCTGCTGCTGCTGCTTAGAGCGCTCGAGTATTTTTTTCCTCCCAATTAAGAAAGACAAGACAAGAAGAGTTAGATCGTGCGCATTCATTGTTGCCAACTTAGGCGCCTGAAAACAATCTCTGACTATACACAGTACAGGTTGTTGGGTCTGTCTTTGACCCTCTCTGCGGGGGGGGGGGCGGGGGAGCTGAGTTTATTTACACCCTTATGGAAATATGAAGAGTTGGAAGGTTGGGTCTGATTCCCGTTTTGGGAAAGTCATTCAGGCGCCGCTGCTCTTACGGGCGAGCTGCCGAAAAGGGATTTGAACCTTCTTGGAAAGAGAGAGAGAGAGAGAGAGAGAGAGAGTGAGTGCGTGTCCGCGCCGGGCTCCCCTCCTGCTTTCGTGGGGGCCAAATGCGGATAACTCCGCTCAAGCCAATGGAGGAAGCCGGCGGGAGAGTGCAAGAAGAACGGGGGCATGGCACGAAGGTGTCGCCCTTACTGCAAGACGTGATTATGGACCATTAGGTTGCCCCCGGATATATTTGGGGCGCTCGTTACCTCCACACGGTAATTTCTAACATCAGCTGATCGATCCTGCCAATGTTTTGCGTGCACTTACATTCTTTGGGGGCCTAATCCTGTTGCCACTGAAGTAAGTGGGAGCAGGGTTGGACCCTTTATAATTAGCTCTCCCCCCCTTCCCCTGGGGTGAGAGGAGAGGAAACAATAGGCATCAAGTGCAGGGTTTGCTTTTCTCTGTATGCCTTTTAAAGTACGGACGCTGTGCAGAGGGAGCAGGATTGGAGCAGGCTGTCTGACACCATCTGTCTTTTTTATTAACAACTTGTTTAATAAAACATTTTATAATTTTCATTTATTCTTTAAAGTTGCTGATCAGGAAACAATACACATGTAAATAAATTATGCATAGGATAAATTAGGACAAAAGCAGTAAGACACATAATAGGGGGGAAAGGATGCAGTGCACAGTGTTTTAGCCTCATGTGTCCTTCCTGACAATGAAAGGGAGCTGAATGACATTTGCATTTCCTCCGTCTGCGTTTTGATTGTGTCTCAAAACCCACAGACGCCCCCTACAGAAACTGGCTACACAAAGGTTTTGCTCTGAGATGGGGGACAATGTAGATACTATAGGCTGAAATCCTAGCTCAGGTATCACAGAATCATAGAAAATGAGGGTTGGAGGGGACCTCAGAAGGTCATTTAATCCACCCCCCTGCTCAAAGCAGAACTGTCCCCAGCTAGATCACCCCAGTGAAGGCTTTGTCTTGCTGGGTCTTAAAAACCTCCACGGATGGAGATCCTATCCTATATATATTATGCATTTATCTACGAACAGTGTTCTCTCTATGTTCAGCACATAGGCACATGGGTTACTCTGTTTATTGGAGGCTAGTCCTTGTGGGATAACATATTCCAGTACAGCTGGATATCTGATGTAGATGCATCACATTGACTATCAATGTACCAGCTCTCTCATTAATGCCCAGCAACTCCTTAAATTACAGTTGTCTCCTTTTCTGTCTAGCTGTCTTTTTCTCCTTGTTTGATCACTTTGGGTGTCTCCTGTTCTTCTGTGCCTTCTTCCTCCCTGTTTCTTCTGTGGTCCGACCCACCTGAAACATCTGTTCATTGTTTCTGCTGCTTAATGCCTTGTTGTTTGCCAACATAGTTCTAAAGACAGAGATCCTGGTGGTCTGAGTTCACCAGAATGTGTAAAAGGAAGATGGCAGTTGTCTAGGGAAACACACTGCTCTGAATAGGCAGAACAGACATACGCGCTACCAATGGATAATGGTGGGTTTTAAATTACTATGTCCGTCATATGTTTTCTTTCTGTATCATTCACTGCAATATGAGCTACATGATATGGAAGGTACAAATACTGTTAAATAATATTTTGTATCACTGTTAATGTCAATCAACTCCTTTCAATGTACTTCAGAAACATCAGTGAATTAAATCTCACAGCAACCAGAAAAAAACTTTTCAGCTTACAGAGCAAATCTGTTAGAGCTGAAACTAGAACTCAGCAATCCTACTTTTCAGTCCCTGTACCTAGTTGCACTCCCTCCATCTTTAGTTTAATAGTGATGTACATATGGTGCCATCGTGCTTTTAATGTAATTAAGATCTTGTAATTTAAAAAGTCTTATCCAGAAGCAGAGCTGATTCCCTCCCCACCCCCCAACTGTCTTTATCCTAACAGCTGACTTTTATTTCAGGTTGTCAATTAAACACACTAACTGGAGCATATGTTAATTGAGGCGGCTGCCTTTTTTTGCTTGAGACTTGCTCACACTTCAATTCTCAGTCTTGCTGCTCATAAGGAAGAGTGATTTCCTCAGGATAGTTTAAACTCTGAGTTAGCACTGCTGGTGATAACTATTCTGAAGACATTGAAGAGGGGCCATCAGGATGGTAGGGGTAGTACAGTCTCTCTTACTTGGGTAAGTCAACACTTGTTGAGAATATTGCTATGGTGGATTTTGCACTATGGGCACCTATTTCCAGCTAGAAATCACATAGGTGTTTCATGCAGCCTGTAGGACAGCTCTTGGATGGCAATGACATTTGGTCAGTTGAGACCTAGCCTAAATTCCAGCCCGTGTCTTAGAGCAAAAGGGCTCCACATTGCCTTAACATTCCTTAAGCCAGCCCCAAATTATGATTAAGTGCTGATGAGGACCAATTTCTTGGATGTTACTACATAGCCTTCTGGTTGCTGATTTTAAATGTTATGCTGAAAGTGTAATGTGCAGTACTTCTTTCAGCAGGGTTAACAATAAAAAACAAAAGATGGACATTTTGGGCTGTGCTTCAGTTTTGACAAGTAGCATGACAGTGATTTGAATGTTACAAAGTTGAGTCATCTTCTGGTAACAAGGTTGTTGCACTCATTAAATTGTTTGATCAAAATCTCTACCAAGTGTCCTGTGTGGTCCTTACATTATTTGAAGTCACTTAAAAACAGAAGCACACCCAGGTGTGGTGCCTTTCTGGCCAAAATTGTCTTTACTGTTGAAACTCTTCTTACTATACCACAGTTCTTGCCTTCTGCTAAAATGATAGATGAACGTAGTTATGGTGTGTGTACAGAGAAATATGGAGATAAAAAACAAAATAGATTAGAGGAAAAACAAACAAGCAAACAAAGAAGCCATGCTATGAAGGCCCGAGGATATGCCCATTTAACATGGGAGATTCTGATAAATTATACGTTACTAGTTACAGCATTTTACTTGGTTGTGTGAGTGACTTGTGCATGATTAGTTGTAGTGCTTTTGTAATTTTGTTTTGTCGGCGTTCTGGCTTGTCACAGGCTGTCAGGTTGTATGGACAGCGGAGCTGGCATCAGAAAACTGTCACTGAAAAAGGGTTTTTAAAGCCTATTATTTGTGGCTTTTTTTGAATTTGAAAGCAATGCCAGACTTGCTAGGTGATATGGGAAGTATATGGCTATAAAGGCAAAAATCACTGAGTATGTTGGAGGATGAAAATTGAAGAGTTAGGGGTATGTTTTCAGGGATGCATCCAATATCTTAGTTGCCCAACTTCCCTTAAATGGGCTCAGATGATAAAACTTTAATAAAGTCTATGCAGTGACCCAGAACAATAAAGTGAATGACATTTTATCTTCACTCTGGTTAACCATAATAAGTATAATCCCCCATATGTGGCCACCTCATCTTAACAAAATCTAGGATTTTGAAAAAGGGGTGCAGATGGTGTGGTATATCATCACATATAATACAATACAATTTCTGGTGAAAAGGAAACTAGAGGCTTTACTAATATAATATCCTAGGGGCCTAGGTCTGTATTATTCAGTTGAAGATTGAAGCAAGCAAATATAACTTAATTAGCATGTGCATTCATATATTTAAAAACATAAACTAGGCAAAATAATTATTCTATTTCATTAGTCCTGTAGTCATTAGAAGTAAAGGTATATTTCTTTTTTAGATTCATAAAACAAAATATAGCCTTCTTTAGGATCTTCACAGTGCATCTAAAGTGTCACTGAAAGTTTTTTCCACTCCTGAGTTATTGTTCACCTGAGTTAATTCTTCTGTACCTGAGTTTCTGTTTTTAGCTCAAATTTTAGCTACAGGGATGTGAAAAAGGAGGTAGGTTACCAGGAGCAGCTAACAGATGGTAGCATTGCAGAAGATAGGATAGATTGATTAGTGGAACATCAAGATCATTAAACAGGAGAGAGGGTCATTAACACCTGTGAAATGAAGAGTTTAGAAGGAATTTGGTAGATTGCAATGATAAGCCCTGAAGTCAATTGATTCCTTCATCACTGCCTGAATAGAAATGTTGCTGCCACTACCAGGCAGTTGATTGTAAACTGTGGGTGGACCAGGAATCAAAGGAGGGTGCATGACTGCAGTACTGCTGTTCTTCTGGATCTGCCCCTGAAGTGCTGTATACCAGGATTACTCTCAGGTGAGCATTTCATCTCTACCTTGCAAATCTTTTCTCTATAATTGTTGCAGGGCACTAAGGTGTGCCTGCTCCTTTAAGGGCAGAAACTGCCAGGAGAGAGGACCCTAGGAGCCAGGCAGAACCCCAACAGGGGCAGGTTGCCATGGCAGCAGGCTAATGAGGGAATTAGCCTGTACTTGCACCTGGTCAGCTGACGGGAAGAAGGCAGGGTCCTTGGCACATCTAAGCCCCAGGGCTGAGACTGGAGGTGGTCAGTGCTCTGGGAGCAACCAGGTGGAAGGAGCTCTTGCAGGAGTTCTACTCAGAGATGCTTGTTTGCCATTCTCTGCTGGTAAGACTGAGGAGCTTTAGGACAGGGGTGGGCAAAATGTGGCCCCAGAGCCAGATGCAGCCTGCCAGGCCATTCTATTTGGACCATGGGGCCCCTAAAAAAATTTAGAAAATTAATATTTATCTGCCCATGCTTGCCTGTCATGCAGCCCTCGATGGCTTGCCAGAACTCAGTAAACGGCCTATGTCCAAAATAATTGTCTGCCCCAGCTCTAGGAGCTCCTAAAATACCTGGGTTTAGGAGGCGCACATCACTGAGGGAGCAACTGGCCCTCTTAGAGGTGCAGAGTGTGGCCTTCAGTGTCATTGTTATTGTTTGGTTGTAGTCCAGGGGCTCATATTTATGTTGTTGTTTAATCTGGTGGACCGGGATGAGGCTATTAGGGAGGAGGAGGCCTCACTGGGACACTCTACCATGCAGAGAGCCCAGTGCCAGTGAAGGCAAGCAGACAGGGGCCAAGGACCCAGTAATGACAGGAGGCCGAGCTAGATCAAGGCCTCAGAGGACCAACATTTGAATACCATCTGCAAGGCATGGGGCATGGTAAAGGGATGGTTTTGGAGCCACACATCTAGCCCATAAGGCTTAGGGTGTCTAGTGAGGCCTGGCAAGGGATCCAAGATCAGCAGGATCTAGTGGGGTTCAGCAGTACTATGACCACACAAACTCCTGGGCAGCCTCCCTACTTATTATTTCAGCTAACAAGATGAGGCAGATGAGATTAGCATGTGCCCTCAGAGTGGAGCAGATGCGGTCATGGACCGCGCGGTCATGATGACCCCTGGGGACCCCATGCCGTAGTTAATGCTAACTGTCTGTCCAGGAGAAGCTGGAAGTGATTATAGCTCAAGGGTTCTTCCAGCTGAAAATAAGCTCTTTTAGGATCTCCCCACTGGTTGGGTACTCACTTTTTCTTGCTCACATTGTCTTTCATGGCAGAGCTGTATTTGCTTAGTGAAACTGTATTATTTGTTTTGGTATTTACTCTGTGCTCATCACAGTGGTAGTAGCCGTGTGGTATTCGGATGTCTCTATGCAGGTTTGCCTTGGGCAGGAACCAACTTTGTATGGCCTATACCTGAGGTTACATGAATTTGGAGAGAGTATCTGGGTTTTGAGGTGGCTTTTCTATGGCAAACCTCTGACTTAGGAAGTCCACTCTATGGGTGGAACACTACTCTTCAAAAGAGAAGCAGAAAGCCAATTTACTATTTTGGCCTATGTTGAGGACTTAATTAGGACCTTAATAGTGAATTGGTTCAAATGGACCTTGACTTCTGGTAAAGGGCTGCTATCAATGTTGTGTAGGCCTTAAATTTAGTTTGCTATTCTGAATAATAATATAATGGATTATGAAAAAGAAATATCTTACTTAAACTTTCTTTTTAATGCCCCCTCCCACCCCCCGCCGCTACTGACAAGGTATTTCTCTTTCTTTCCTCCCCTTTAAACCTTTCCCTGCAGTTTGTGACCCAGACCCAAGAGCACTGGGCTTGTACATAAGTACATGAGAGCTAGAAAGTGATTCCAGTGCACAAAGTAAAACTTCTCAGTCTAGTTTCAGTGTCTAAGCTGAGTGATGCAAGCAATCAGTGTCAGTGAGCGTGTGAGCATTAGTTCTTTAGAAGTCGTCTTTTGCTTAATCAAAACACAGTAAGTTTAAAAAAAGTCTTTCCTGAGCAAACCCATTTTAACTACAGATTTCTAGCACATGCTTCAAAGAAAAATAATGCCGTATCTCAAAGACTGCTGGTAGGCATCCTTCCCCACACCCTCCTCTCCTTCAGTACAGGAATATGTCAGCATGCTTTTCAATTTTAACTTTACCTGCCTGAGCCAGGTGCAGTCAGTGAGTTACAATTCCATGGGAGATTTTGCTAGCATCTCAGTATTGCCTGGAAAGGAGGCTTTTTAGGGAGTGATTGGAGCAGCAAGAGCACAGCCAGAATTGATCCTGATGAGTCTGCACTGGGTGGTTGTGATCAGCAGGGTGTGCCTGCCAAGCCCTGAGTCATTGATTTCTCTTTCTGCTAATCACCAGCTGTAGAAAGTCCCCTACCCAGCTGCTGATGGGCACACTTGTTAAGGTGGAGAAGGGGGACTGTATGTTTATCTTCTAACAAGGTGGCCATATGTTTTGCAAGGTCCCTGTGAATGACAAAAGCAGATCCAACTTCAGTTACGGTTCATCTCTCCATCCCCACCCAAAATGGCCATGGGGGACACACAGCACTGTGAGCTGTAATGTTCATTTTACATGTCATCAAAAGCCTATCTATCATACACAGGGACAAGGATGTTGACTCTGCATAAATATTTAAAATATTTTAATGACACAAATTCCATGTCATTTAGGGCTTCTTCCCTTGGCTTTCTGTCCAGGAGGCCTCCACTGTGACTTTTTGAAAATATGTAAAGGCCAGTCCATTTGGGGTAATGGACAAGTCATTATTTAAATGTCTGGTGGAACCCTCGGCCCACTGTGCTGGGCACTGTCAGACAGCCCCCTCCCTGAACAGCTCACTGTCAAAATCACTGATTGTCAAGCACCAGGCCAGGTGCAGATCTGGGGATAAATCCAGGTGTCCTGCATCTCAGGCGAGTCCCCAGCCCACTGGGCCATGCTGTCAGGAAGCTTAGAGGGAGACACAAAGTTGACATGTTCTACTGAGGGGGAAATAATACCCAGATTCATTTCCTATGAGAGTAACCTAGACCCAAAGAAAGAAATCCACGGATTTGTTTCTGTTTAAGTATTTTGCCCTCAATACTATTTCCTGCCAAATTGTGGTTAGTATTGATGGGGGAAAGACAGATTACATTTACGATTGTACTAGAACTTTTTGATTTATACAGCCTGAAAAAGGGAAGATGTTAAACATTAGTGGTTCAGAAACTCCTTTGTGCTTGACCATCAATAAAACCTAAATAAGGGCAGGTGATGATATTCTACCTAGTTTTCAAATATGTTATACACCATTGAACAATGTCAAAAATGATAGCACGAGCCAGCTTTTAACTTTGTTTAGCCAGATTGTATTTGACCTATTTTCTTCAGGCTAGGTACGTTTAGGAAAACATTGGGATTTTTTTATGGGCTGTATCTTTGCATTTGACTAGTCAGTTTCCCAACCTGGCCTTGTTGGTGTTTAATATGAAATATATCAGTAGCATGGTTGTAATACACAGGCCATTGCGTATGCTTTTTGAGGTGTGCAGGAGGTGTGAAATAGGGGTGGAAATACTCTGGAATTAGCTCTTCCTGCTCTGCTCAGGAGAGTTTTTACTTTAGGAGGGGCTGGGGTGGGATCCTCCTCCTGCCAGGTCTTGGGGTCTGACAAACCTCAACTTTTAATTGCTTGATAAATGACTTTATCAGACATATGTCACCCTACAGAGTTAGACAGTGCTGGATGGTGCTTGAATGGCAGGCTGGTGAGTATTGACATTAATGTCTACACAGGGAGAAGGAGATCGCAAGTATTTTTCTGCTTCCAGGCTTGTGTAAATACAGAGTAACTTCACTGAGATTTGTTGGTGTTACCTTGACGCAAAATAGATGCTAATGAGCTTAGAATCTCACAGCAGACTTTGGTAAGGGAACTGTCTAGGACCCAACTTACTGGGGTGGATAAAGATTCACTGGGGCCCAGGGCCCGCCCCTGCCACAGCCTGCCCCCCCGCCACGCCCTGCTCTTCAGGGGTGGGCTTGGTCCCTGGCTAGTGCATCAGGAGCAGTGGCTGGAACAGGACGTGCTGCCCCTCAGGCCTGGGGCAGGAGCCACAGCTGCCTCCACCTACAGATCCATGCTGGAGCTGGTGCCAGGGGTGCAGAGCTGCTGTCCACCAAGCACATGTGGTGCAAACTGAGCTCTGGGGGTAGCCCCTTGTCCTGCTGTGGCTTAGTCTGCCTGCAGCAGTGCCTGGCAAATGGCACCCAGCAGCCATGGCCCGCCACATGGTGTATGCCTGGCCCGGGCAGGCTGCTGGTTTTGTCTGCACAGAGGCAGGGGCCCCTGGGCTCAGCCCCAGCTGGCCCATGTGTTGATCCACCTATGCCACCCTCCCTATTTTCTGTACTGGCTCTAATTCATTATTGTCAATAGTCCAAGCTAAATGTTTCCTCTTCTCCCAGGTATCCTCCCTCCTCCTCCCAGCCTCCTTTCTCCATTGACCTCTACAACTGCAGTCCTAGCTGTTGATTTATCAGGGCAGGCTGGCTCAGCACTGTGTGGAGATTGCTTTTAATTAACTCTCTTCGTTCTTTCCAACCTTCAGGGAGCAGCAACCCTTTAATGATTTTAATATTTTATCGGGATTTATATCCGCCTTGTTTGTTGTTTGTTGCTCTGCTTCCTCACGTTATTCCCAAATCATTTCCCCAAATGAAATGATCACCTCAGGTCCCTCTTACAGAATAAGGAGGAGCATTTTAATGGGTTTTGGGCTGGCAGCTGGGCTACCTGAGCTTTGCCACTGTGAGTTGTGAGAGAAGAGGGAGTTCTGTGATGGATTTTCCTGCTGCAGCTGAATTCTTGCCACAGGGGAAGCTTCTCCTTCATGTTCTGTCTCAACACACAAGACGAGACACCTTTAGCTACTGCGCAGAGCTTGAGTCTGGAATTGGGGAGCTCCCTGAGTCCTAAATCTGGCCCCTGACTTGCTATCTAGTTTGGAAGTTGTTAGTGACTTCTTTTCAGAGGAGTTGACCACTCACAACTCCCACATAGGGCAAACTACTCAAAGGAACTGCTAGCAGACTCTAATTTGTAAAACACAGTTAATTGTATATGTATGCATATATGAACTTGACAGTATATCTTTATTACAAGAAGACTCACTCGGTCCACTGGGAATAGCTCTACCAAGGGAGATTTCTTCAGCATGAGTTGATAGCAGCTGTGCTAAGCGTCTCTCAGCTGGAATTTTCTCTTTGCATATCCAACGGTAAGTATCTCAGGAGGTTCAGTATAAAAGGGATTAGTGAGAGCGTCTGTCACATATAATATTGATACTTGGCATTTCCATTGCTCCTTCCATCACAGATTTGAAATGCGTTTCACAAACACTTGTGAGCAAAACGTTACAGCCCCTTTGCAGCATTATTCTCGCTGCTCTACAGATGGGAAAATTGACACTTGCAATGAAGTTACTTGCCCAGGGTAACACAGTGAATTTCTGAAAGAGTTAAGGAAATGCAGCTTCTATCCTATTTCTGGGGCTGTGCTTTAGGTACTGCTGCATGGGGTTTAGGGAGTTATTTGAGAATATTTCATCACCCAGTTTAATGGTGGATTAAGACTATCTTCTTGTTTTGGATGGAATGCACCATTGCTAAACCATTCCTGCTAGTCCTTAGTGCTTTTGGAGGTACTCTTGAAATGTAAATATTTACCTTTAGAACAAAACAGTTGCACCAAATATCAGGTGGGGTTTAAGAAAAATCTTCAGAACTGAATCCTCCTACACAGTATTCCCCACCATGTTTCAAAATACCATGTTCATACCACCATGAATTCATACCACCATGTTTCAAAAGTTGAGCATTAGGGGATACTATCACTATACCTGCTGACTCAAATTCATTAAAGTCTTTTATATGAGAAGAGAGCTTGCCCCACTTTAGTCTCTGGGAGCAATATATAATGGGTCCAAGTGAAT
The DNA here is from genome assembly GCF_001723895.1 of Crocodylus porosus. Taxonomy (NCBI): domain Eukaryota; kingdom Metazoa; phylum Chordata; order Crocodylia; family Crocodylidae; genus Crocodylus; species Crocodylus porosus. The sequence goes on along the minus strand of NW_017728947.1, from coordinate 51,290,099 downwards.
TTAAATTAAAACTTTTGCCCAAGGTTATGGCTATCAAAGAGCATTTTTGTTTAAGTGGCATCATGAATGAATAGATTCTCAATCTCTAGTCTTCTTTCTCTGTGCAAAATGTACCTCTGGGACACAAGGTTTATCGCTAGCTAAAGACAACATGTTTGTGGGTGCTTCTTATCAGAATATTGGAAGCTACACCAACATGTAAGATCATCCTTGTCATGTGGTTCAGGGTTGTCTCTTTCTTTGCAGCCGTGTTTAGTTGGGGAAAGAAAAGGTTCTGGGCCTGGGTTTTTTTTTTTGTCACAAGTACTGGAGCAAATCCAATTTAAATCCACCAAAAGAAATTGATTTATACTAACATAAAACTAATGGAAGAGAAGAATCATGCCCTCTGTGCTCTTTCACCCCACCTACCTTGCAAATGCAGCTGATCTAAGGCTTCATTTGTTCCACTGAGTAGATCTGAAAGTAGACTTTTCCCCTTCCCCTTGTTATTTACTTTCTGGTTTTGTTTTTATAACCAGCTTATCCACAAAATATCCCTTTTGGCTCTTCTATCTCGTGATATGTCTTCAAGGTTACCTATTGCTAAGCAACCACCACACAAAGTTGAAGGCTGGTCAGCAAATTGCTGTGTATTTCTCAGGTTCTCTCTGCCATGAAGTTAAAAGGTAGTTGGCACGGGTGGTTACTTTCTCCTCTCCTCTTCAGTTTTGGAGGAGGGGAAGGAACATACGCTGGACTGCCACTGTGACTTTTGGAAAGGCTCTGACCTGAAAATGGATTTCAATTCTAACCGAATGGTTCTTTTCCCTAGTAACAGAATTGCACACCTGGGCTCTGAGCTCTTCACATTAATTCCACCCCTGCTAAACTTTCCCAGTCAATTAACCAGGCCCATCTACTGCTCTAGCAGCCACGTGTGCCCTTTCTGCAGCAGCAGGATTTTGGAACTGCAGCTCTTTCCATGAGCCTTCACTGTAGCAGCCCCCGCCACAGTGGTTATCAATCACACCTGTCAGATCTTACCCTCCAACACATCTATTTTCAGGGCTGCAGGACTTGGCTGTTTGACTTTGCTCTTTTGAGGAATAAATAAATATATTTATTATATAATAACAATATATTTAATAATATACACTATTATTATATATTTAATAATAATATAATTATTATATAATAAATATTTATTTATATAAATAAAGATGTGCAAATATGTGTATATAATATATTTGTGTGTGACTATGTGCATATATATGAAGGGGCCATCTTGGGTGCCAAGTGTTTAAGCGTTTTGTATTGACACAGGAGTTGCATGGAACTTATCAGCATCAGTCTGGGTGGGGTTCTGTAAATCTTGGTTTGTATTGATTCATGCAGTTTTGCACCTCTTGCATTTTGGGTCTGTGTGCAGACTTGTGACTCAAAATACAATCAGCAAGTCTCACTATGCTGTCCAGTACTTCCCAGACTGTGGTCCAAAAGTACCAGAAGCTCTTCCAGGTGCTTGACCAAATAAAACATAGACAACAAAGGCAAACTAATGTGTTGGGAAGGGATAACCGTCCTCTGACAGTGATCTGCAAAAGCTGTGCTACAAATGTTTATAAGGTTTTGTTACAAATTTTTCTAGCAAGCACAGAATTTGAAAGTGAAAGTCTTGTCTGTCCAGAGGCATTAAAAAAGCTTTGATTTTGATACAGTGGAAGGTTTCACATGTACCAAAAGTATGTGTGTGAAATTCATCTGGTGTGCTGTCCATGTCAAACCCTAAACTAGATACAGATTTGCATAGTTTGTGGCTTACACAGTTTTAATCACCACTCAGAAGTTTGAGTTTAGAGTTGATCCTGCCATTTACTGAAACTTTTGACCGCAGAGCAGGTGCTTAACTGTGGAAAGAGGCCAAAGAGGCCTCAACTAGAGACCTAGCAATCAAATGACGATCTGAAATCGAGGGCAAGGAATGTCTCCTCTTAAAGGTTAAGACTACATCTGCTTGATGCAGCTGGGAGTTGAAAGATGGGGAAATTCCTAAGGGGATGGAGGTGAGATGCCTCATTACTGGAGATGCTGACTGATCCATGGTTGATGTTAACAAGCTCTGATGGGAATACTGTCCAGGCTTCCTCAGCTGGAAGTGTGGCTGTGGCAGCAACATCTGACATATGTTGGGCTAGAAATTGAGAGGTGAAGAGTGGGACTTGAACTTTGCATTTCTACAGTTCCTATGTGCTGCACTACCAGCTGAGCACAGGTTGGAATGTGTGATTTATTTAAAGCAGGTGGGTATAGTCAGGGTTAAGTCTGGATGGGTGCCTACATCCTAAAATCTACCAGTTCATTTGGCACTAATGTTTTTGCTTTGGACGCAGCTTCAGATGATAAGATAAAGATTCTATTGATAGAAAATAGGGATAGAAGGGATGTCTTGGGCAGCCTAGTCCAGTGCCCTGATTTCTTGGGCAAATGTCACACAATCTCTTTTATAAACTCATCCCTCATAAGCTCCACCCTAAAACTAGGCAATTTTTTGTCCCCACTATTCCATTGGGAGGATCTTCCAGAACCTCATGGCCCTGATGGCTTGAAATCTTTCTTCTGATTTCTAGCTTAAAACTGTTCAGGTCTAGCTTAGACCCATTTGCTCTTGAGTGAACACTGTTCTTTAGTTTAAATAGCATTCTTCCTCCATGGTGTTCTCCTCATGATATCGTTATGTAGATCAATCATTTTGATAGGCCGAGCAGCCAAACTCTTTTTGCTTTAAAGGGAGGCTGTGGGCTTACCACCCCTGAGTCCATACAGTTGATCTGGTGTAACTGTTCCATCTGTCTGCTCTTATCTCAGAGTAAGTGAAACTAAACTGAAATAATTTACTCTGGAATGAAACAGGTCACCAGCTATTGGGGTGAGCTTTCACTGATAGTTGGATAGAGGGCAGATGAACCGGTCACTGTGAAATCAGATGAACTGCAGTAATTTCCCCCCTCATGTAAAACAGCATAATTATTTTGTTGTTTCACATTCTTAGTTTTCATGTAAAATAAGTTCTCCTTTCTCCTAATCATCATAGCAGCCCTCTTCCTCTGCACCTGTTCCAGGTTGAATATGTCTTTCTTGAACATGGGTGACTAGAACTGTATGTGTTACTTTAGATGAGGTCTTACTAAGTCACTATTTTTATTGGAAATATTTTACTTGATCCACTCTAGGATCACGTTTGCCTTTTTCATGATTCCATCACATTGATGGCTGATAATTATTCTATGATTGACTAATACATCCCTGTCTTTCTCCTTCTCTGTTATTTTGAAACTGATGTGTTCCCAGATTACATTAGAAGGTCTTGCTGTTATACCAAGGCCAGTTCCTATTCCACTTAATATGCCTAATTGGACTTAAATGACCCTATTCCACCCTGCTTGAGTCCCTGAAAAACCACTGATGCATCTACTTTTATATTATCTTGGGCTTAACAATAAGTCTCAAGTGTGGCAAGTGGAAGGCAGACCTTTCCCCCCACCTCCCACCCTTTCTGAGGGAATAGCTTCTAGGGACTTAAGCATGGTGGAATAGGATTGTATTTATGTGTCTAAGTCCATTTAGGTGCCTAACAGATGGGATCTGTCCCTAAGTGAATGACTTCATACTTTATACTTAGTTTCATCCCATTTCTGTTACTCCAGTTTTTCCCGAGTGATCTTTTCTTTATTAAACATGCTTCCCAACTTTGTATTATCAGCATATTTCATTAACACACTCATACTTTTGGTGCCAAAGTCATTAATGAAGATATGAAATAAAATTGGTGCAAAGCCATATCCCTGAGGAATTTCACTAGTAACTTCTCTTTAGCCCTGTAGCTCTGTTCTTGACATCACCAGTTGCAGTCTCCCCTTTAGCTACTTCCTTACTGACCTTACAGTTCTGTTAATTCCCACCTTCTGTATCTTAAGCAATAGTTTTCCATATGGCATCCAATAAAGTATTTTACTGAAGTCCATGTATATTAGATCTATTGCATTTCCTGTGACTAGAAATTCAGTTTCCTTACTAAAGAGATCAGATTAGTTTGGAACAATTTACTTTGGTAAACCCATGTTGCATTTCTTCATACCATATTTCATTTTGCTTTCCTCTCTCCGATTAGCCTTTCCTTTCAAGATTTGTTCTAAATCCTTGCATGCTAGTGAGGTCAGACTGACTGGCCTGTAGTTGGTCATGTCACTTTTTTTTTTTTAATCTTAAATATGGATGTTGTGTTTGCTGTTCTCTGGTCATATAGCCCCACTGTGATTTTGATTTTTTTTTAATAAGCAAGTTTGCTACCCAGTTTAGGATCATAGGAGTATAAGAAAGTAAGGCTGGAAAAAACCCTCACAGGGTCATCTACTTCAGCCCCATGCTCAAGGCAGGATCATATCTGGCTAAACCATCCTAGTCAAGTGTCTGTCCAGTCTGTTCTTGAAAACTTTTGAAGATGGAATTTTTCTAGGTAGCTTGTTCCAATGCTTTACCATTCTTGCAGTCAGAAAGTTCTGCCTAGTCTCCAACCTAAATTTCCCCTGCTGAAGCTTGGGGCCATTGCTTCTAATCTGTTCCCTATGGCCATTGAGAAAAGTTCATCTCCATCCTCTGTAATTACCCTTCAGGTATATGAAGACTGGTATCAAATACCCCCTCAGTCTTCTTTTCTCTGGACTAAATAACCCCACTTCTTTCAGACTTTCCTCCTAAGTTTTGCTTCCCATGCCCCTAACCACTTTTGTCATGCTGTCTTGGTTTCCTTGCTTTACCTGTGGCAGGTTAGGGTGTTAGGTCTGTGTTGTGTCAGGGTTGACAGGAATCTTATACAGAGTTTAGATTATAGGTGCATAGGATGGTTTGCATAAGGATTATCCTGCCTTAGGCAGGGGGTTGGACCAGATGACCTTTGGAGGTCCTTTCCAGCCCTACTTCTCTGACTCTCCAATCTGATTGTATCCTTTTTGATGTGTGGGGCTCAAAACTGAACATGGTACTTCAAGTGAGGCCTCACCAGTGCCAAATGGAGGGGAAGAGTTACTTCTTTGGATTTGCAAATGACACTCCTGATTATAATATCAAGTGTCCTGTTGACTTTCTTTTGCAACAACAAAAGCACATGGTTGACTCATATTCAGCTTATGGTCTACTGTAACCCCCAGGTCCTTTTCTACAGTACTGCAGCCTAGCCAGTCATTTCCCAGTCTGTATTTGCACATGCAATTATTTTATCCCAAGTGACTTTATTTCTTCTTGAATGTCATCTAAGTGATCACAGACCATTTTTTCCAGTCTATCCAGTGGTTTATAACTCTGCTCTCCAGAATGTCTGCAACTCTGCCTAACTTGATGTCATCCTCAAAATTGCTAAGTGTGCATTCAATCCCATTATCCAAACCACTTAATGAAGTTGTTGAATGAAACAAGGCATACCTCTGGGGAACCCCAGTTGTCACCTCCTTCCAAACAGACATCGATAACTACTTGTTGAGTACGATAATCCAAGCAGTCATGTATCCACCTTACAGTACTTTCATCTAGTCCAGTGATTGGCAACCTTTAAGAAGCTGAGAGTCGGAACAGCCTGGTTATAGTCCAACATGGGCCAAGTGGATTTGGTGGCATGTCAGCTCCCTATTGGGTTGGAAGCAGTGGAGTCAGGGGGAGGTGGGAACAGGGAGAAGCAGCAGCAGTGGCCCTGAAACAGCAGCTTGCTGTCTGGCCCTGGTATGGGTGCAGGAAGAGGTGATGTTTCAGGCTCATGCAGCTTCCAGCTCTGCCTGCCCTGCTGCAACTTCTTCACTCTCCCGTTTCCTTTCATCCCCTTCCCCAGCTGCAGTGCAAATGCAGCTTGTAGCTCAGGGTGTTTTGTGCCTACACTGCAGCTGAGAGGCAGGGGAAAAAGGCAGATCAGAGAAGCAGAGGCAGTGTGGATGCAGTTTGCAGCTTCCAGGCCTTGGTGCAGCCCCCCACTGACTGGACGCTAAATCCACACACAGCCAGGGAGCAGGATGATGACTGAGAGAAACGGTGGCAGTGCCGGCACAGGCAAAGCCCTTTAGCTCTGTGGGCCAGATGTGGCTTGTGGGCTGTATGTTACTGAACCCAACTTAGTCTATATTTCCTTAGGTTGTTAATGAGAATGTCATGGGAAACAGTGTCAAAAGTCTTGCTAAGAAGTCAAGGTATATCACATCCACTGTTACCCAACCTTCCATAGAGTCTCTCATAGAAATAAACCAGGTTGATCAACTTGCTTTTGATCAATCCATGCTGGCTGTCCCTGATCACCAGGGATCCTGGCTTTCTCGGATTAAAAAAAATCCCAACTTTCAGATTTAAAAAAGTAACCCAAAATCCACATTTTTCCATGATTTAAAATGAAACGCCACTATATATTTTGCTCTATATTAGTAGTGTTTCATTTTAAATCACGGAAAAATGTGGATTTTGGGTTACTTTTTTAAATTTGAAAGTTGGGGATTTAAAAAAAAAAAGGAGAGAAAATGAGGATCTCTGCTGACCACCTTGTTCTCCTTTAGGTGCTTCACAATGGATTCTGTCACAGGACAGGGTCCTCAAGGACGGCCGTGATCTCCTAAGGCCCCTCGACCGTGCCAATTTTGGCCCAATGGGCACCCTCAGTTCTTGCCTGCCATGTCTTCTGAGGTAAAATATAAAGATAGGGAGGCTGCCTTTAAGTCCTCTTGGATATAGTTTGATGGACTCTCTGAACCCCGTGGGTTCCCAGACCCCTTGTAGGTCCCATTTTACAATGGCTGTTTCAGGGCACCCTAGCCTTATGGGCTAGATGCGTGGCTCTAACTGCCCCTTTTCTACACCCCAAGCCTTGCAGATGATACTGGCATTGTCATGTCTAGACCTGGTTATAATTCACCCCCTTGTCCTCACTGGGCTCTCTGCAGCCCTTGTCTTTGTGCCCCTCGGCTCTGGGCTGTGCCCCACAGAGTACTGCACCCTCCCTGGTGCCAGGGTCTGTGCACCCCAGATGCTGTGACCTCTCTGGCGCTGGGGTCCCCATGCTGCGGTGGGCCCTCAATGAGGCCTCCTCCTTCCCTAAATAGCCTCACCCAAACCACCAGTCTTATAAAATGGCAAACAAAACAATCCCTTGGGTATAACATAATGCAAGCTACATAAGTTGTGCTCAGCCCCTCTCCTTTACCCAGAGCAGAACTTAGTTAGGCCTCTTCCCATCACATGCTTCAGGAGGGCTCCTTCTCCCTTTGCCACCAGTAGAGAACTGCCTCCTAGTCCCTGCCCTGGGGTTTATATGGGCCCAGGGCCCTGCCCCTTCAGGCCAGCTGACCAGGTGCAGGCTAATTTCCTCATTAGCTGCCATGGCAACCTGCATCTGGGCAACTGGTTCTTGGGCTCTCCCCAGGCAGTTACTGCTCTTCTAGGAGCAGACACTTAAGTGCCCTGTGACAGATTCCTGGAGGGCCTGGTCTATGATCTTTCCCAGTATCAAGGTCTGGCTGGCTGATCTGTAAGAGCAGGAAGATGGAGTACCTGAGGAATTAAAGATGGGCCCTTTTCCAGTCAGCTGGGACCTCCTCCAACCTCCATGGTTTCTCAGAAAAAGATAGCTAATGGCTCTGAAATTCCCTCCGTCAATTCCTTCAGTACCCTACCTATCTGGCCATCTAGCTACTCTAATTAATTCCTAACCTGTTCTTCTAATACTCTAGGCTGTTTGTCTCCTTTCCCTATCTGTGCTGTCAAGTGTGCGTATCATCTGGTAGCTGCCCCTATTTGTGAAGACTGAAGTAAAAAAGGCATTCAGTAGTTCAGCCTTCATTGCATCATCTGTAAGTAAATTGCCTTCTGCATTCTTTAAGGGACTGTTGGTTTCTCTGGTCTTCCTCTTACTTTTGTCATATTTGTAGAATCTGTTTTTTATTGCCTTTTATGCCCCCTGTCAACTGCATCTCAAATTGTGCCTTGGCCTTCCAGTTTTCTCCCTGCATGCCTGTGCAATACTTTCATGCTCTTCTCTAATACTATGACCAAGATTCCACTTTTAGGGGTTCCTTTTTGAGTTTCAACTCATTCATGAGATTGCTGTAGGGCTTGGCCGGCCTCCAGGGCTGGGGACAGATATTCAAAAAGTCGGAGCCTGAATTGATTGAACCTTCGCAGGTTAGTTTAACTTGCCTAGGTTGAACTCATTTGTAATAGAAGAGACATGCAGGCACATGCCTGCAGATGCTTGAGCCAGGCACCAGGGGTGCTAGTGCATGCCCTCAGCTGCAGGGAAGGTGTGTGGTGGGGCATGGCCAGTCTGGGCTGAATTGGCCAGAGAGGGGTTTAATTTTCCCCTCCCTGTCCCACTGACAGGGAGCTGAGCCAGGTCTGCCAGGCATCTCCCACCCCCCCTTGCACTGCTGCAGTGGTGGGCCAGCGTGGCCCCTGAGGCAGAGGGGGAAGGAAGGGGGTTATTCTCCCCTCTACCTCCACTGCCCCTGGGGGTCCACAGCCAGGTCTGCCCACCCCGACTGCCACCAAGCAGCAGAATAAGTCCCCTCTTGTCCCTTCAGTCAGATGCTGGAGTGAGCGGGAATAACCCCTTTCCTTGCCCCCTCCAAGGGGCCCTGCTGTCTGCTGTCTGGCCCGCCTGGAGAGTGGGCTTCCCTGGCCAGCTCAGAGGTGCCAGGAGGCCCTGAGCCCGGCAGCCACCACTGCCATGCCCCTTGCCCTGTGCAGTACTCAGGGCTGCAGCCTAACAAGCAGCTGTAGGTGGGCTGGGACAGGGGACTGTTCTTCCCTCCTCTCGTCTGCAGCTGCCATGGCTGCACCACACCACTTTGAACTGCGGGGTGGGAAGCTTCGCCCAGCTCAGATTTAAGCCACCAGGCTGAAGAGGCTCCCTCAGTCCCAAGCAGCTCCATGCAGTGCAGCTGAAGATGATGCTGGGGGCGAGGGGAGAAACACAGCCATGCTGGACCAAGCCAGTTTTCCCCTTACCTGCCGCGGTAACTCTCCCTCCCATTCCTGCCACTTCAGGAGGTGGCGGCGGGGTGGGGAGGTTCAACCCAGCAGCCTCTGCCCTATGCTTGGAGCTCTGGCTGCAGCCCCCCGACTGAAGCCTTCCACCTGGCTGCCTTTTGCCTTCCAAAGTGGCCGGGAGCTGGAGCCAGAGCTCTATGTATGGGGCAGAAGCTTTCTGCTCCCCACCCAGAGTGGCCTGGTGTGGCTGTGGCAGCCGCAGATAAGGGGGACAGAACAGCCCCCTGCTCCAGCCAGCCTGCAACTTTGTTAGGCTGAGCCCATGGGTACTGCAGGGGATGTGGTGGTGGTGGTGGCTGCTGGGCTCAGGGCCTGCCAGCACTTCCAATTTGGTCAGGGAAGTCCATTCCTCAGCCAGCTGCCAGCTGGTGGGGCCAAATGCTGGATGGTGGGAGGGCACAGGGACTGGGGTTATTCCCCTTCTCTTTGGTATCTGGCAGAAGGGACAGGAGGGGCTTATTTTGTGGCTTGGTGGTGGTTGGGGTGGGCAGACCCTGCTGTGGCCCCCTGGGGGCAGTGGGGGTAGAGAGAAGACTAACTTCCTTCCCTGCCCCGCTCTGCCTCAGAGGCCATGCTGGCTTGCAGCTGCAGTAGTGAGAGGTGGGGGGATGCCTGGCAGACCCAGCTTGGGTCCCTGCTAGTGGGACAGGAAGGGGGGAATTAAATCCCTCTCTGACCAGACCCCCATCCCTGTCTGTCCCTACTGGGGAGCAGAGGGGAGGGGCCAGCCTGGCTGGGCTGGAGCAGAGAGCCCAGCCCAGAGAACATGCCGGGATGCTGGAGGACTCTGGTTTTAATTAAACCAGGAAGAGGTAAACCGGTTTGAGCCAAATCAGTTAAGTCTGTTACTACATTCAACCGGGTTTATCTCAAACCGGTTTCAGCCACTTTCAAACTGATTTATGTGCACACTGTCTGTTCTGTTACAAGTTGAAACCAGCTTCTGATCACTTAAACCGGTTCATATGTCATGTCTGTCCCTAGCCCAGCTGTGCTTTCCATTCTTCTTCTGTTGCATCAGGATAGCTTGCTCCTGTGCCTTTAAAAAGGCCTCCTTAAAATACAGCCAGCTCTCCTGGACTTCTTTCCCCTCAGACCTGCTTTCCGGGGGATCCTGCTCACCATTTCCCCCAGTTTGTTAAAGTCTGCTTTTCTGACTTGTGGTATTACATACCAGTTCATTCAGAATTCTAGCACAGAGATTATTTTCTTGCCCTGTCTTGAGTATAACAAGCTCTTTGCATTTTGCTTCCATTTTAGAAGTGGTAGTTTTCTTTGGGCAAGTGCCATGTTCATACTCCTGCTGCTGTTGCCCTCCTACACTTGCATGTTCCCTTGTTGAATGCTGAGGGAGTGCCTTCCTTTACGTTGGGCCTTGCCTACATTAACTTTAATCCACTGGTAGTGTTTGACTTTGATTCAGGGGGGCAGTTGCTAGTGCTTGGTGCTGCTAGGAGCATACCATGCCAGCGTCAAGTGAGTTGGTGAGAGATGGGCAGCTTTGCCCACACTTTAATCTCTATCCCATTCTCACTGCATGGGGAGCCCACTTCAACTTTCCTTGCTCTCATTTTATCTGTATTTGTTTGTTCTAATGTATTTTGTAAAGTCTACCTGGGCTTGACTGTTGGCAATTCTTACTTGTATCCCTGCTTTTCTTGACCTCTAAGATGTAGCTCTCTTGGCTCTCTCTTGTTCCTTTTTCCCATTCTTTCCAGGCTGTCTGCTTATTCTTCATACCATAGGTCTGGAGCAATTTCCTACAACTTTTCCCCCTTTTATAGGATATAAGTGGGTGAGGGTTTTTGCAGCTTTGCCTTAAAGAAATCCCAAGCCTCCTCCACATTCAGTTTATCTCTTCCTTCAAGATGGCTTCTAGAGTAAAGATGAACAACTGGTACTGTTGAGTAGACTGCAAAGCTGTGCTTACTCTGTTGAAATAACAAGGGCTCAGGGTCACATTCAGATCTGGTGCAAACAGTTACAATTCCTTCACTTTTTAAAGAAGTTTTATTTTCTTAAACCAGGTCTGCATTCAGTTTTTAAATACAACGGTGTGATATTCTGTACTGACAATATGGCATCTGTCATCAAATTTACATGAACTAATTAAAAAGCTAAATGAGTGGCATATACTTTGCTTTTCTTAAGTGACCTTTATTAATTTTTTTACTACATTGATTTATTTTTATTTTCAATTAAATATGTATGTATGTACAAGACACACATATAAAAGAGGGAAGAGAGGATGTTACAGTAGATGATGCTTAGGAAAAAAATAGCATTGTTGACTAATCAATGTCTTGGCATTTCAAACACTCCTATACACTTTGTACTGATTTATTGCAGTGCATGTTCTAACTCTTTCCCATTGGCTGACTTCAACAACTTGTATAATGGAAAAGAATGATCTTTTTACTAGAGGACTCTGGGAATTTTTTAAATATTACAGCACTCTTTGGATCAATACATATCCCAGCAATCCCTTGCCTAAGTAACCTTAAATCGGGTGATCAAACCTCTTTTCCCCTCCCCTTCCCTAGAGAGATGTCTGTAATTAGATAAAATGAGGACAGAATATGTATAAGTATCTGTTATGCTGGGATTCCTGCCCAGAAAGGAAACTAACGTCCTGAGCTGGTCATAATCTTTTGCACCCTTTATATTATTGACAGGGTTATGGTTTGACAATGTTAGGAGTTCAGAAACAGATTTGCTATTAAGGAGCAGCTGCTGGCTCATGGTAACCTTTCTAAATTGACTATTTTCCAAAACAGTTTGAATTACGCATCCTATATCTTCAGTGCTGCTCTTGCCGCATCAGTCATTGCTGAGGACATTTTGTGTGGAAGAGAGGGCCTAATTCTTCAGTAGCTTGTACTGAGTGGAGTTCACTACCAGGCAGATGTTTTTGGATTTTGCATCTACTTTACCCAAGTATGAATGACCAAAGAAGGAGCAATACAGGAGAGAATCAGGCCTTGAATTTTTAATTATTATTTCCCTTTTTTTATTTGGTGCTGGTTACTAGTTGAAAACCTTCCTCCTCTACCTGTGAAATGGCATTCAGTTGCTAGGGTGAGAACTCTTATGATGTGACAGCCAGAGGGCAGGCACACTTTGCTACCTTGTCCATTTTATTTAGTTGGAACATGTTTAACTGGGATGCATCTTAGACTACTGATATAACACCAGTGATACTAAGTGCCCCAGAACAGGGTTAGTGGTAATTCTGCTTGAGGTGCTTGCCTTCTGGAGAGCTAGTGGTGCTTAGATCTCCTCTGTGTTTGCTCTATACTATCTTTCTCTGCTTCTCTCCACAACTACCATAACCATATGTATGGGAAGGCATGGATGCTGATTCTGGCTGGGTGTTTTGGTCCTTTCACTCAGCAACGTGGGCAAGGTTACCATACCAATTGTCCAAGAGTTGTATCTGGTAGTGGCACCTCAAGGCAACAGGTTCCATCTCTATCCTAGGGCAGATAATAGCTTCTCTTATGTTGGCAGCTTCCAACAACAATACTACCATTGAATCGTTGTCTGTTAATTAGGAACTCTAGTTGATGGGGAGAAATGAGCCATCTCCAGTCCTCCTTTGCAGCACTTCCTGATTAATGGGATCGTACTGTGCATAGTACAGTTGGTGTTGATATTGCAAGTTTTCAAGAGGAAGGAAACGTGGTGTCTTAGATCCAAATTCTGGTTCTGTTACTCAAGTTGACTCATTTCATTGAAATCAGTGGGGAGCTTGTGGAATAAGGTGTTAGTGTAGGGAGTAAGGGAACTGGTATCTGAACTGTAGTAGCTGGTGCTGCAGAAACTTGAATAGTGCTTTATCAACCACACAAGTGCAGCATTTTTCTCTTTCCTTTTTCATTCTGTAGGAGCTGGCTCAAACACCCCCCATCTTACTTTTCAGCCTCTGTTGTGTTTTTTATTGTGTCATACACCACAGCAGCAATATAAACCTTCATCACACATGGACTAAACAGTCCTTTTCAGAAAACCCAGTGACCATTAAAGCCACCACAGAAAGGTGGTTTGGAGCCAGATGGAAATCTTCATACTTCATTCCTCCTGTACTTCATTCAGAATCCTGAAGGCAAAGGTAGGAGTCATATTTTTGTAAAGACAGGACAAAGGCCATTCCTTCTTTTTCCTGCACAATCCTAAAGAAGGTAACTACTGTATATAGCATTTCTGTTCCTCTCACTGTATATATAAACTGAGGAATCTGAAGGCCACAAGCCTGTGGCCATGTTTAAGTGTGAATTATTATTTTTGTAATTATGTTCTATCTGGCACTTTTATAGGCTGAAAACGGGGTTTTCTGCACACATTATGCTGTACAGAGCAGAAGATTTAGGGGACTTCTTTGTTTTCTATTGTTGCATGACAGCAGGAGCTTTGCATGTGGATTGAAATTACCGTAGTTCATGCTGTATAGTGAATATAGAAAAACCTTAATAAAATTGAAGCTGATAACTTAGGGGACATCAATTAAAGGTGGCCAAACTGTGCCAGAGTAGCACAAGGTGGCTTGTTTTACCCTATTTATTTTAGTATTTTTTTAAAGACTACTGTTATCTTATGTTCTCCTTCACACAGGCCAGCAGGCATGACTCCAGTCAAATCAATGTGGTTTCATCAGTGTAAATGAGAGGAGAAATCAACCCCAGGTTGTTTCAAAGCAATCCCACAACTAGAGACACTTGTATGAAAACAAGATCTTTTTTCTCTTAAATTGTTAGATGTTCCTTTCTTACTGGAAGACTTGTCACAGTCCCTAATTTCTGATGTGACAGTGATAGTAGCCACTGCTGCCAAAAAGCAGCCAGTTATGACACCCCAAGCACATCTTAACATGGGGAAGAGGAAGCAGAAGACTTCTTAGGAACAGAGACAGGTAGCAAAAATCTTGCATCCTAGCACCTATGGGGAAATTCAAAGTACAACACACTTGGTTCCTGAAAACCCCATCTTAAGTTGAAACATTGTAACTCGGAAACCAATTTTCCCATAGGAACAATGTTTTATAAATGGGGGATTGGGTGGGGCTGGGGCTTTGCCGGGTTGTGCTCTGGGCTGGGTGGAAGGCACTGGGAGTGGGGGCTATGCCCTCCTGCTGCTCAGTCAGCCGTGGAGGGACAGAGCTGCTGTGCTGACTCCAGGCAAGTGTTGTATAGTGGCTGGAGCTGCCCCGGCCTCCCTGTGCCTCCTAGACAAGCTGCACTTTGCCCCATCCTGCCTCGGCTGGGTGAGTGGCGGCAGGGCA
>NW_017728947.1:51272268-51275192 GCF_001723895.1 Crocodylus porosus | reverse complement strand
TGACCCTCTACAACCAGCCGGAGGCAGCTGTGTCCAGTGTCATAAAGTTGAAACCCAGTTGGAACCTCAAAACACTGTCATAATTTACAAAGGTCGTAAGTTTGTCATAACTTGAACAGTCATAAGTTGAGGACTGCCTGTAGGCTTAATGCAAATGCTAGGAAGTGTTGGGAGGAGTTGAGATCTGAGGTGTTAAAGAACTGGATTTCTGTCTTTATGTAAATTCCTCTACTAGTGAGAAGGGCTAAAACAGAAAACATGACACATTAGTAACATTATTTTTTTTTCAATGCCAAATTTGTTTTTTTTTCCATGAGACATCAGCAGCTCTTTAAAAGCACAGAAAAAGACCATGGCTGTTAATGAGCCAGGAAGGTTAAATACATTCAAATATTTGTAGTTGGGTTATTTCTTTACTCCTTTTCTTTTCTTACAGACATATCTAGTAAAACCCCAGTAATGAAAACACTTGGAAAGGAAAGATAAAAGCATTTTCAGCAAGCAGTGATGGTGACATTTTAATTGGATCATAGCAAGAATGTCAGCAACAGTTTAGGTTTGGCATTAAACATATACATGTTCATTTATATCGTTCTGGTGTTATAGTAAAAACAAAACAATCCCAAAGCTTATGTGTTACTGTCATTGCAACTTTAGTTGACTGTTGCTGTTTCTTTCACATTTTAAAGCAAAGCGTTTTGTCCAAGCTATAGACTTTAGTCCCTCTTGTTTTATAAAGATACTTTTGTCCCCTGAAACCAATGCACAATAATCTCCAGTGTTGGTGACACCTGCAGAACTATCCCTGCATGAAATCAGCCATGACTATACCAGATGTTTCCATACTTCTGAGCCAATAAAAAAATGTAAGGACCACTGGGGGCCTTTTCAATTTGCTACAGGGAAAGTGCCTTTAAATCTTCCAGTATGTTCCCATGTAAAAATTTGTTACAGCTCTGTCTTTGCTTGACTGAGTTGCTCCAAGAATGTGCAGGTTAGAAAGTTGCCTCTTCCTTGTGATGAATTTAGAGTTGTTCTGTAGCAATTCTAGAATACTATGTTTGCCAGATGATTATAAGGGATGCTTCTTGTAGGAATATGTTGGTTTAGTTTCACAGGAAATCATTGATAAAACAAGCAGGAAGGCAAAACCAATGACTGACAAAGCATCCCTAACCAAATTCTTGTAACAAGACAAAGGGCAGGCAGTTGGTGTGGCAGGGACTGGCTTGACATCCCATGGAGCCCATCAAACCGGCTTTGGCCCAAGAAGACCAAAAATGTTTAAGGAGGAAGAACAAAGAACCTAGTATAGATAAAAAAAAAAAAAAAAAAAAGGGACTTTCTCTAGGGCAGTTGCTGTTGAAGAACAGACAGACTCATTGATACCTGTCAGAGTGGCTGAAGAAACAAGGCCTGCTGCTTCACCATCTCAGGCTGGAAAGGGATATGGGTAAGGTGAAAAATCTGGCATTCTAATGGGAAACCAAGAGAAGATGCCAGTGCTTCAAACTGCAACAGGACTTGATTTAGCCTTTCCTGGGAAACCTGGTTTATATCCAATCGCATGAAGGCACTGAAAGATTTTCAGCACTGCATTCTTGGCCCTGGTAACTGGGAGCTCCTTAAGTCAGTTCTTACCAGTGAGATGTGTAACTCTGAGCTAATGTATTTGTTCGGTGCTCTTTCAAGTCCCGAAGTCCTGTTCCAGCTTCTCAAGGGGCTGCTGCTGCTTTGAAACAATCAGTGTTTCAGGGGAGGTGTCTTGAACTTGATTCCAGAGCTTCTGGGCACCAGTTCAACCTTTGGCTCAGGCTTGAGGAGTCCTGAATTGCACTCTAACTGTGCTGGTCTCTATGGCCTTGTGCAGCTATGGAACAGCCAGGTATAAGGAGCCATATGGCCTCCCACCCTTCTTCCATAGATCTCATTCCACCCCTGGAGTTAGTCCTTTGTGCTGGGATAGTCTTCTGGGGAGTGAGGGCTCAGAGCCAGCTCCATGGTTGCTGCTTTAGTTTTTTCGGCACAGGAGACCTATGTAACTGTTTTTTTACCCTCTTTGCACTGGTGTATCTGGTAATGCAGAGTACAGCAATTACAGAACAGGCTCTAAGTTGGGAATCTGCCTCCAAGTCCAAAATATATGTGGCCCTTTCAGGTTATTAGGTGCATGTGAATGTCATTTTAACAGACAGGTTTAAGTTCTGCAGCTCTGCTTTTTGTGTGTTTATGGATTTTTAGAAATCCTGTTTGTGAGAGGTTGAGAATAAACCTAGGCTTGGGGGAGGAAACAGAGTAGGCACAGGCAATCTGTTTGAAGGCTACGTTTGGGAGTGATTTGAAACAGCGCTGGGACTGCAGTGGTCTTTTGTGTCAAGGTGAGACTGGACCAAGAAGGAGTGTAGAGAAACTTGCCTGCGTGGGTTTGGTAGAGGTCACTAGGTGAAGTGAAACTGTACTGTTAGGCTAGGGACACACATTACACATAAACCAATTTAAGTGTTCAGAAACTGGTTTAAACCTTCAACAGAACATGTTCAGTGCACATAAACCAATTTGAAAATGGCCGAAACCAGTTTGAGATAAACCTCATTGAATGTAGTATCAGAATTAACTGATTTGGGTCAAACCGGTTTGTCATAGAATCAATGAGTCGGAAGGGACCTAGACAGATCATCTAGTCCGACCCCCTGCCACGGGCAGGAAGGAGCACTGGGGGTGGCAGGGGTCATAAGACCCTAGCCAGGTGCCTACCCAGTCTCCTCTTGAAGATCTCCAGGGAAGGTGAGAGCACCACCTCTCTGGGAAACCTATTCCAGGCTCTGGCCACCCTTACAGTGAAGTAGTTCTTCCTGATATCTAACCTAAACCTATCCTCCCTCAGCTTGTGGCCATTGTTGCTGGTGACTCCAAGGGGGGCCCTG
>NW_017728947.1:51213769-51271937 GCF_001723895.1 Crocodylus porosus | reverse complement strand
AACACTTCTGCCACTTGAGCAGCCAGTGGAGAAAAGCTTGGGACCATGCAAGCAGACTTCTCTAATGCGAGAGTCTTGAAGGAGCCTGGCCACGCCCCTCTCAGCTCAGCTCCCTGCAGAAGGGAAGGGAGGGTTGCTCTAGTGCTCCTGGGCTTCTAGCCTGAGCCACTGCAGGCATGTACCTGAATTTCCTCAGTCCAGAGAGAATGTCTCTCCAGTTTCAAACCAGTTCAGCATAGTCAGGTTAAACTAACTGCAAAGATTGAATCAATTTGGGCTCAGGCTTTTTGAATGTCTGTTCCTAGCCTTATTGACAAAAGTCTTGAGGCTTTGCTTCTTAGAGGGCCCTCCTGAATTCTTTGATAAATTTGGATTTCTGTTTAACACTAACATTAGGTTAGTAGGTGCCATGAAAACATTTGCTGCAGCCAGGAGCTCAGTAGATGCTGGGCACCCCCAAATTTTTAATTTCATACCAGGTGAAAGAGCAAGGTGGTTAGTTCAAGTGCTACTCTTATGTAGGGAATGTAATTGTTTTTTCACAGTAGTTCATATTTCAGGTACAAGCTGGTAGGTCTATAGAGTTACCTTGGGATATCCAGGAAGGAACGAGGCAGAGGATTCTTGCAGTAAAAGAGAGAACGGTCAAAACATATCTATCTCTGTATTATTAGAACTGTCAGGTTAAAGGAAAAAATGATTTTCTCCCATGCATTTCTGTCAGTATTTGGGAGAGCTCTGCATGCAGGACTTGCAGAGCAACCTTTCCATATTTAAAACAATCAACCCAAAAGCTTGATGTATGCAGTTCACCTTGTGCATGGAATTTGTTGCCATTTACCAGAATGCCCCATAAATGGCAGTTACAGCATTTCTGGATGGGGAGGGGAAAACAGTTGGTTGGACCATGGGTTTTTTTTCTTTAAATATTTAAATTGTGTGGTGAGGCTGGATGCCCCGTCTTTCTTTAGACAAGTGTAGTATTAGTGCCTAAACACAGCTTAGCAAATAGATATTTTACACTGTGCAAATAGTTACTCTGTGAAGAGGGCATTCACCCCAGCTTATGCTGACACTGATAACTCTTGAGAGGTCTGCTCTGTCTCAAACTTTCCTTGTTCTGTTAATTCAGTAGTCCTTATTTTTTCTTTGTGGTCATGGTACAGCTCTATCTGCTCAGTTAACCAAAGGCGCCCAATTACAAAATAAAGTAGCTGGACAAAAAATAGACCACTTAATGTAAGCTGATTTGTCCTGTTACTTTGGGCCAAAACCTGAGGAGAACTGAGTGCCTGTAGCTCTGTAGTGAAGTCAGTAGGCCAAATTCTGAGTCGTTCACCTGATTGTTACAAAGTTCACATGGATAATCATAGAAAGGCAGGGCTGGAAGGGACCTCCAGAGGTCATTGTCCAACACCCTGCCTGAGGCAGGACCATCTCTATCCAAACCATAATCTACATTCTGCATAAGAGTACCGTCAACCCTAACACAACACAGACTTAGCACCTTAACCTGCCATAGGTAAAGCAGGGGAACGATGGCAGCCAACATCCTGCTTTTATGACATGTCACTATATGGTCGAGAAATCCAAGGTAGAGAGCCCTGCCTCTTCTACAGATTGAGGCAAAAGCTCCCACAGTCCATACCAATCTGTCCATGGGGTAATATTCCTTCCGGACCCAAAATATCACAATTGGTCTGACCCTGAGTGGAGAGGCAAGACCCTCTAGCCAGGAACCTCTAGCTTTGGTCCCAGGAGGAGCACTGGTACATCCCAGTCAAAGTCCCCAGCCTTGGCTGTAGCTAATACTGAGTGGCTCCAAGGAATGCTTAAAAACACTCTGACACATAGCAGATGGGGAGGGATATGTGGGGCAACCAGCAAAGCCCAGAAGCATGGGAAATACCCATGGATGAAGGATTTGGATGAAGGCTTGCCTATATATACCACAGAATTCAGGAATAGTTACTCCAGATCCGCTATTCCGCTTCATACAGAACTCTTATTGTGGAGTAAAAGTGCCTTGTTTCAGTCTATCTTAACTCATTTTGAAAGTTAGAAATAGGAATAACTTGAACCCTTTAAAACCTGTCATGGTATCTTGTGGAGAGATGAGGAAAATGGTGATTGCACCCTTGCCATGTAGCCCAGCTGCAAGCAGTGTGCTCATTGTGGCTCTGTTTCTACAGGGACATGTTATGATTTTTAAAAAATGCAAAATGCTTGTTTAAAATTGCTTGAGCCATAGCTTTTGGGATTAAGGGAGCACACAAATCTGTTCTGTACTGCCATGCCATTGTTTAAACCTGGGGTTAGTCCATAGCAATTACTTTCACTAGGTCAGGCCCATGGTTATGTATTCCAGTATGCTGGTAGGTGCATTTTTCCAAGCTTACTTCCCAGGGCCATTGCCCTTTTATGGCAGTCCTGTCTATCGCTTAAGCAGGAACCCAGCATGTCCTGTCTGCTTCTAGTGGAAACTCCCCACTGACCTGCGGAGATATCCGGAGGGAGCAGAAAATAGAATCTCTTATGGGTTTTGCTGGTGGAGAAAGGGTCAGTTCTGTGCTTCCTCTCCTGCCCTTAGAGAACTTGGAGAGGCTGCTGCACCTCAGGAGGCATTATCTCACAGAGCTGCACTGACTTGGGCCTTTGTGACCTCTTCTCTTGATTCACTGTTAGTTCATCTTTGAATTCTTCCTAAGGTTCTTACAACCCTTGTGTGACCTGAAAACATTTAGTCATAGCTGCTCAACAATAGCATTTGTACTATAGCTTAGCCAAATATAACTAAGGCAACTATTTCCTATTGTAATGTATGTCTTTGTGGTGTAGACATTTAAATTGTTACATGGATTAGATGCACACCTTTCTCAGGGGGAGGAGAAAGAGGCTTGAAATTAATCAATATCATCATCATTGGGAAGGATGGAGTCGAGGAGGACACTTTTCCTGGCAGTGGTGTTCTCTTCTGTGCGAGACCATGTAAAACATCAGATTTCTGATGTGGTATCATTTGAGCCGTGTGTAAATGACAGTGTTAGGCCTCAAGCTTTATTGGCAAATAAAGTACAGGTTTAAGCATCAACACTTCCATGATGCCCCTAATGTCTAGTTCACCCTTGCTCTCAATTATTGTAACAGTAGTCAGTAGCAAATACAAGACAAATAAGTTTAGGTTGTTTTTTTTCCATGTTACAGATGTAGCAAAAGGATATGAAATCCCAGCAATGAGTCACAGGAGTAAAGCACAGGCAGCACATAGATCATCTTAAGGACAAGTGGCTTAAATGTGGCCCTGACCTGGAAGAAGGTTTTATAGAAGCTTGGTATTAACAATAAATGTTGCAATGTCTAGGGACAGCCCCTCCTAATTGCTGAGCAGAGTCCAAATTGTCTTCTGTGTACAAAGGCCTGTGTAGAAGAACAGATGCCCTATGAAATCCCTAGCACAGTGATTCTTACAGACCCTGACTCTTAAGAGCTGGGTGATGGTTTTCCCACCTTGGCCAACTTGCTCTCCATGGCAGGAGCAGGGATTCAAAGTAGATGTCAGGGACTTCCTAGAGGCCAGAGCCACTTAGGGAGATTCTGCCTCCTTTCTGGCAGCAGGGTGGAGTCATGGTGTTGGGGACCCCTCTATCCTCTGCTGCCCTTAAGCATGACCTTCAACAGAATGCCAGTGTGAAGGTAGCCCACAGAAAAAAATATTGCAGACTCATGCTGCTTTAATCTTACTCCAATTCATTGCAGGATTGTTGGTGGAGAGAGCATTTATCTTCTTGTGAGCCTGCAATAGATCTGAGGGATCCCACCAGGCTCCAGTGTATGTATTGGAGCAACAGCATAGGGAAGTTTCATGGAAGGGCCCTATGGGAACACTATGGGACTTTGGTAGAGCCATAGAAGAGCTTAGACTAGAATTTCTTCCCAGGTCTTAGTCTGTGTCCAGTGCATATTGGGCATGACTTTGCATATTTAATCAGTGCTATGTGAATACAATTACAGCCATTATGAAGAAAGTTCATAGAAACTTCGCTGCCTGACCTCAGTTCCTCGAATGAAGGTGCTCCTGGTAACCTGGGGAAGAACTATTAATTTGCAATCTGCAACTTGAAAGCATGGTACTCTGCAAGTGCTATGGTGAAGGGGTGTTATCCCCATTTTAAAGATGGGGAAGCTGAGGCCCACAGGGGTGAAATTACTTGACCAGGACCCTAGAAAAATGCAATTTAGGCTAGGGACAGACATTCAAAAAGCATAAGCCTGAATTGATTCAATCTTTGCAGGTTAGTTTAACCTGGCTAGGCTGAAGCAGTTTGTAACTGCATAGACATCTCAGAAATGCAGGCACATTCCTGCAGTGGCTCAGGCTAGAAGCTTGGGGGTGCTAGAGCAGCCTTTCTTTCCCTTCTATGGTGCTGAGCTGAGCGGTGTGTGGCAAAGCTCTGTAGGACACTCTGGTTAGGGAGGGTCCTCCTACCACCCCAAAAAGAGCCCAGCAGAGAATTGATAATACATTGTTTATCACCCCAAACTCAGTGTTTATCAGCCCGTTAAGAAAACAACAGAGGGACATTACCAGCTAACTGTTGATTCTGCCTTTGTCCCATCTGCCATGGCAGGGACCATAGCCAGCATGTGGTCTGCTAGCTAATGCTGAGAGGTATCTGTGTAAGGCAGAAGGGATGTGGGAAATCTCTACTTAGCGGGGAGTGGGGTGGAGCAGGGGGAAGCCAGGCAGTTGCCTGCAGTCTCTGCAGAGCTCCAGTCAGGGAGCAGAGGGGAGGGGCAAGTTCTGCTGTGGAACAGAGAGCCCCGCCCAGCCTAGAGAGCGTGCCAGGATGCTGGGGGAGTCCGGCTTAATTTAAACCAGCAAGGGGTCTAGGACAGACATTGCATAAACCGGCGTGACCCAAATAAGTTAAATCTGGTACTACAATCAACCAGCTTTATCCCAAACCGGTTTCAGCCATTTTTAAACTGGTTTATATGCACTGAACATCTGTTCTGTTACAGGTTTAAACCAGTTTCTGATCACTTGAACTGGTTCATGTGTAATGTCTGTTCCTAGCTTTAATGTTCAGGAGTTTCAAGCATGTAGTTATATGCAAAAAGCACTGTATCATGCCTCTTTTTAGAATGTAGCCTTCTCTGGTAGCATTTTATTTTATATAAATATTTTATTTATGGTGCCCCATGGTTTGCAGACTCCTTGGAGACCAAGTACTGCAAGAGCACTGCTAACAATTTTCTGACTCTCACTCCTATGCTTGTGGTATTTCACTAGCTCCTCCCTCTCATCCAATCTAATTATAGTCCTGTTTGCCACACAACATTTGTGGCTCAGGAATTCCAGGAGTTAGGGTGAGATGGGTAAATCTCTCTCTTCCACTTATTTTCTTTATACAAGGAAAACAGGGGGTACAAAGGAAAATTAAGAGCACTTCTTGTGTGGGAAAAGTACCTATTTTATACCATCTGAGCACAGCATGGAAGCACACTGCTCAATATACTGTGATCTGCAGTAAACTGAAAACCAAGAGTCCCATCTATTTGCTATAGGGCCACACGCTAAATATATAAAAAAATTGAATAAAATAATCTCACACCAATTAGATTGCTTGGACTCATTTTCCTAAGTGTACCCTACCTAGGCCCCATGTTTCTATCCACCCCTAGAAGACTCTTTTTCCCAGCGATGCCTAGATGCAGTGGGTGCTCTGACCAGGCTCCACAAGCTGCTTATGAATAAACTCTGGAGCTGATTGCTCTAGAGTTAATTGCTCCTGGGCACACATTCAAATGGCATGCCTGGGAGGAAAAAACTCTGGAGCAATAAGCCCTGGAGTTTATTCATGTGCACTAATTGTATATGTAGACATGCACTGTATGACAAATACTTCCAAGCCCACCCCATCTGCCTTCTCTCACATGTGCCAAATGTTGAAAGACAGCAGTGAAACTACTGCTGCAGTGTTCCTGATAGCTTCTCTGACATTTCAAGTGACTGTGTTGAGGCATCCCTGGAGCAGCTACACTGTTGTGTTTCTGACTTTGCACATACAGGCAGGAGCAGGTTTCATAGACATCAGGGCTGGAAGGGACCTCGGGAGATCATCGAGTCCAGCCCCCTGCCCAAAGGGCAGGAAGTCAGCTAGGGTCATAGGATCCCAGCAAGATAAGCATCCAATTTACTCTTGAAGGTGTTCAATGTAGGTGCTTGAACCACCTCCGCTGGCAGACTGTTCCAGACCTCGGGGGCTCGGACAGTAAAGAAATTCTTCCTTATGTCCAGCCTGAAACGGTCTTGCAGGAGTTTGTGACTGTTCGACCTCGTCATCCCTTGGGGCGCTCTGGTGAACAAACGTTCCCCCAGATCCTGGTGGTCACCCCGATAAACTTGTAGGTGGCCATCAGATCACCCCTGAGCCTACGCTTTTCCAGGCTAAAGAGTCCCATGGCTCTCAGCCTGTCATCATAAGATCTGTCTTCCTGACCTCTGATCATGTGTGTGGCTCTCCTCTGGACTCTCTCAAGCTTCTCCACATCCTTTTTGAATTGTGGAGCCCAAAACTGGATGCAGTACTCCAGCTGCGGCCTCACCAAGGCCGAGTACAAGGGGAGAATGACGTCCTGGGATTTGAACTCAGTAACATCCTTCTTTGGCAGTGCTGGGGGTGTGGTATAGGTAATACCCTGTTTCTTTCTTGGAAATTTTAGACCGTGCTCCCAATGAGTTCATAGGTTCTGGATTATGCTCTTCGAAGCATGTGTTGGTATGTCCTATCACTGCCTGCTTGAGGCAGCACGATTTTTTTGGGGGTGGAGTGCTATGTTTCTCATTTTTTGCATCATTTTCTCTCTTGAGTGCCAAGATGTGAGTCTGAAATAGGAGTCTATTTTTTTTTCTTAGAAAACCAAACACTGCACTGTAATAGAAAAATAAAAAAAGTTGGTGCCTATAAAGGTATTGCCAGGAAACAAACAACACCCCCACAACATAGTCACAGAGCAGGGGTGGCTGAACTGAATGCACTGTTGATCACAATGTAATGCCAGCAATTGCTCCTGGAAGCTTTTAATTTGAAAGGAATTGCATAAAGTCTTTGCTTGTGCTCCATCTCCTCCCCACTTACTTATAAACTCCATTGCCTTGACTGTTCAGACTTTCCATGGAAGCAGGGCTTTTATATTGAAGCAAACATCTGACCCGCTCACATGACACCTGGAAAAGGTAGAGAATGCAATACTTTCTGCTTATCATAGGACACCTAGAAACTCTGTAAGAAGACACCTCTTCTTTCCCAGGCTGTGCCTCCAGAAAGCTTAGCAACCAGGATCTGTCTTTGAGTTCTGAGAATATTGTTCATACAGGAAAATTGTAGATTGTTCAAATGTAAGCAATGAAAAAGGAAGCCTTCCTTCCTCTTCTGTCTCCAGTCCATTTCACAGGAAAATCCTTCTGACAGTTCTTAGCAATGTTAGCAAAAGCTGCAATGTGCTGGGTGGATAGCCGGCCTGGGGGTGGGTCTGGTCATTGGAAACTCAGGCACTGGGGGGGTCAGAAAATACAGGACACGTTCCTTGGTTACTTTCAGTGCCGGGCACATTGTTCAGATAGGCACTGACTCAACTTTCACTGTTGCATAAAAGAGATAATATGCATGTACAGCATAGGAATATGTTGAGGCTTATCTGGCTCACATTTGTAAGGAGCCTTGAAAGGGGCACCAGGACTGTTAGACATTGTATGCACCATGGCTCCATATACACCCCACTGTTAGACTATTTAAGAAGGAGTTTTGGGATTTGGGAGGGGATGGCAGAGGGTAGTCTCTTCTCAGTAATAAGTCTTGACTGTGGGAATTACTGCTTGCTGAGGTGTTATGGATAGACAGAGGGCGGGTGATGAAGGAGGCAAGGGAATGTTCTTCCTTATTCATGTTGGTGGTTACTGGATTCTATTTAACTGTAGGATGGTTATTGGCAAGATTTTCCCACCCTCCCCTGAAAGAACTATTCTAAGGGAGTGAGAGGATGTTTTATCTTTTATAGCTCTTTAAGCCCTTGGCTTTTTTTTTGCCAAGGGAGCAATTACAGTAGTGTCTTTAGTAATACAGATATTTGTTCATGGGAAACTAGACTGACCCCCCAAACTCATTTACAAGTGTCATGCATTCCTGTTGGAAGTATTTCAGTAATTGTAGGTCACTGTACATGTTAAAGAGGAGAGGATGAGTTGTGCTGGTCATGGGGTACACCAGAGATGTTTTATATGCAAGTATTATATAGTTTGCTTCTGGTCAGCAGTGTTCTCAATTCTTGAAGAGCCTGAGCACTGAAAATAAAAGAAGAGATGCAGATCAGGGTTGAAATGCATTGGCAGAGATGTGTTGAAGGTGCCAGCACAGCTCTTTGCAAGTCAGGATTTTACTGCCAACTTAGCTTCTTTGTATCTAAGGTCTTGAAAAGAATAAATTGGCAAACATTTACCAACAGACATCCGTTTTTCTTATATCCATGTACTTTTTTTTAATTGATAAGGGTATGACCATAACATACTCCTGTTAAATCCAGCATTGGATTTATCATCACGCTGTGTAAAGTGTTAATGGAACTCTGTGCTCAAGTTGTCACAAAAGAACAGGACTCTTTGTTTCATTTATTAGGTAGGGGGAGGGGAGTGCATGCTGGCCAAAGTGCTAGATCAGGTCAGGAATTTTCTGACAAACAGTTTTTTGCTGAAAAATGCTG
Source organism: Crocodylus porosus (assembly GCF_001723895.1). NCBI lineage: Eukaryota > Metazoa > Chordata > Crocodylia > Crocodylidae > Crocodylus > Crocodylus porosus. The sequence goes on along the minus strand of NW_017728947.1, from coordinate 51,263,177 downwards.
ATTTGTCAAAACCCAAACCATTTGCAAAACAGGATTGGCTTTGATGAATTTTCCATGTTGAAATTATTCTAGGGAAAAAGTTTTGAAATTTCCATAGTGGTCCTTTTTAAAACACTTTTGATGTAAAATATTTGTGTTTTTTTAAAAGTTGAAATGACTTTTCATTTAGACATGTTTAATAAATTTACACCAAAAAAGGCTTAACCTCCTTTCCCCCCCCCCGGGCAAAAATCAAAATTAAATATTTTGATTGGTTCACAATTGTTTGTTTTCAGTCTGTGTTCTGATTCTAGATGGGAAAAATGTTTAAAAGCTCAATTAAAGTCTCACAAGATGGGAAACCTTTTCACCACACAGCCCGTCTTTGCATGAGGCTCAAAGCTCAGAACACCTTGTATTCTAGTCCTACCTCTGCTCTGAATGCTCTTGAGGAAGCCATCTAGGCCCTAATTCTATTAAAAACTCCATTGATCTATGCGCCTGTCTTTTTGGAGGCCCAAAAAGAGACATCTTGACTATAAGTAAGGTTTGGGGGGCCAACTGGGGGAATTTCTCCCCATTTCAAAGTATCGGTCTTTCATCACCTGATTTAAATATAGCAATTCAGCATGGGCCTACTGTTAGCTAATGCTCCCAGTCCCACATGTAAAAGTGATGCTCTGCTGATGGTCTTCACTGGAGATGCAGTATTCCCAGCCAGAAATGCTCAAAAGGGATGATTCAGTCAGGCAACAACAATCATGAGTTATTTTAAAAATCACAAAACTTTAAAAAATAGCAACTTCTGGATTTTTTAAAATGGCAACTTCATGGTTGTTGTCTGTGGCAATTAAAGTCTATCTCAAATTGGACTGGAGCAGGGCTCTTTGCTACCGTTAGAAAGTATTTTTTTTCTTGTTCCACCAGCAAGTGGAGGCTGACGGGGGATTTTGTGGCTGCCTACAAACTCGTTAGGGGAGATCAGCAGCAAATAGGAAGGGCCCTATTCCCCCCAGCAGCACCTGGGGTGACAAGGAACAAAGGCCAGAAGCTGCTGGAAAATAGGTTCAGGTTAGAGATTAGGAGGCACTATTTCACTGTTAGGGTGGCTAGGATCTAGAACCAATTTCCTACGGAAGTGGTCCTCGCTCCTACCTTGGATAAATTCAAAAAGAGGTTGGACAAACACCTGTCTGGGGTCGTATGATCCCAGCGTGTGCTCCTGCCAGTGGCGGGGGCTCAGACTAGGTGATCTGTTCAGGTCCCTTCTGACCCCAAACTACTATGAAACAGCTATTTAGCTCTACTATATCTGTTTCTTTCCCAGACGCATAAGGAAGAATAGTGTGGTACCTGAGACCTTGTCAACATCACTTCAGTGCCTTATATTTACGACAATTTCTTCAGTCAGCTTGGAAACTGAATTGTTTGCTTTTTTGTGGGGGGGGAAGGGAATGACAGGGGGAAGGGGTCTGCTTTTGCCCAGTTATCTGGGTGGGTGACTGAACCACAAGGAAACCAAGTGACTTAACTCAAGTTCATCTGTGTCACTGCCTACTCCACTGAGATTAGAGCTCAAGACCTGTTTGCCGATCAGTGGGTCAAAACTGGTGTTCTTCACCCTTTTCCTCCCCTCCCTTAGTCATCATGTACAAATTCGTTGCATGATCACATTTTCCAGGTTCTTTTGCCTTGATTTTTATGCTGCATCAGGAAGGCACCAAGAAGTGGGACATTGATTTAATGGGTGTCTCTGGCAAGATGAGAGAGAGGAGAATGAGGGTAGGCTGGAGTCTTGCAGGTTGAGGACAGATGCTTTCTATGAAGGAAGTTATGGTTCAACAGGGTTGAGTGGGAGTATGGGAGCTAATTCTGTACTAGTAATCCAGTTTACAAGCACTTCTCAAGCATCTCTAGAAATAAAGAAGTATCTTTTGCTCCCAGGTGTATCAAGGGGGGAAGAACTGAGCCATTCTGAAGACAAAGTTCTTTCCTGTAAATGAAATGGCATCTAATCATATATAATTATCTCTGCTTTCTGCCATAAAACAGGAGCCCTACACATAGACCTACTCCACAATGTCCCATGTAGTTTGTGGGGTAGCTGTTTAATATTAGCTCTGTTAGGGAAGTTGGTAGTTTTGTGTGTGTATATATATAGAGAGAGAGAGAACAAGACATCTGTGCCTGTTATATGGACAGTTTGTTTCTACACTCTACTGTGCCCTCTTGGGTTGTTACCTTTTGGTTTTGTGCCCTGATCCCCTGGTCTTTCACTCTGGTCACCATTTTGTTTTGTTATTCTGTTGGTGCCCATTCTGTCTGCAGTGCAGGAGGCATATTATGGGCCTGCTGCAGACCAGACAGTTTTTGGTTAGGTCTGCGGACACTACCGTGCACTTTAGCTTTTACATACTCTGTTGCTCTAAAATCAATCCTCCCATGTCTCTCTGAGAATATGTCTATGCCCAGATGCTAGATGTGAAGTCCTTACTCTGCTCAAACTCTCATTTACTCCCAGTTATGGTTTGACTAGATAGCTCGTTAGATTACCACATGTGATCTATACAGCTGGCCTTTTCAGAAACATCTGTAAAAGGGGGTGGGGGGAAGCTGAGGCCTGCATATCTTCCTCTCTACCTCTTCTGCCTTCTCCCCCTCCCTTCACCGGAAAAAAATCAACTAATCAACCGTTGCATCTATTAAAATATTAGTCTGTGGGATGCTACATGTGAGAGCAAATCCTGCAGAAGCCTCTTGCACCTGCAGGGGAAGTGCCCCATATACGGTATGGACGCTGACAAAGTTTTGATTCAGAATAAAATTTAAATGATTCTGTTCGTTTTGCCACATCCTGTTTCTCTCGTTTATACACGCACCACATCGATACCCGGCAAATCTTTTTCAGTTTGCTGGAGTGAGAGGTGGGCCTGAATCGCAATGCTTGGAGTTTTTATTTTCTCAGTGGCACCGGGGTTGTTCCTCACACAAAGATACTGACGAGCTCCAGAATTCAGGACTAGAACAGGATCAGTTTCCAAAGCTATTTTAAGGTTCAGAGCTTTGGAAAATATTTCAACTTAACCTAAAAGTTACTGATGTCCCCCATTTCCTGCTCTGATGAAAAGAACCGAGATTTGATCCAGTTGGTTATACAGTTTTCTTCAACTGAAACAGCTTGTCTTGTGTAGGGTTTCTGTTTCAACCTCCTTTATGCTGTTTTTCAGCCCTGTCTTCAATGACTCGTAGGTACAGGGGACCTTGTGCCCTCTGATACTTGGCTTGTGAACCATTCTGTGACTGCAGCATACCATGTGTATACACTGCATTACCCCCATTTGGGAGTCATTCACAATGATCTTTCAAGCAGGCTTGATCTGAGCAATGGTTTCCTATTATCCCCCTTGCTATATCAGTCCTTATGCATGCAATATTGGCCCAGACTGCAGTAAATAACATAGAGGCTCCTCCAATTCTATCAGTCTTACGAGTTTATCCTCAATACTCCTGCGGTCCGTGCAGTGAGCCTTGATAGCTGAGGGCTTTGTTACACCTTGCACTTTGAGCTGCTCAAATGTTGATCAGAGTTAGTGCTAACTCAAGTTTGGAGCAGTCATACCTTAAGGCTGAAAACCTGCACTTGGCATTAGAGCAGCATTTCTTAACCTGTGGGCTGTGACCCAAAAGTAGGTCGCAAAAATATACCAAAAGGGTTGCAAACAAACTTAAAAAATGGATTATCCTTTTAAAGGAGAAAAACGCAGGAAACTCTGGCTTTTCTCTGGCAGAGCTCCGGTCTGTGAGGGGCTACTTGAGGGCGGCCCATGCCCTGCCTCCCCTGTGCCACACACACGGGGGGGGCTGGGGCCTGTGGGTGGAGGGCAGGGGGGCGCTGGTGAGGGGTACTGGGTTGGGACTGGTCACCGATGTTTACAAATGGGTCCTGGTACAAAAAAGATTGAGAACCACTGCACTAGAGGACTGTTGAGCAGGGGCCAAACTAGGAGCTATGGCTATGAGTTACCATTAATAGGCTGGTGAGCCAGGACAGGCTTCTGTCTCTGTTTTAGGTGGGGGTGTTGGAGAGATGGGAGGCAGGCAGGAACATGAAGCTGGGAAGTGGAGAGTTAATGGTATGTGGGTGGGTAATGAAGTGGGAGGTGGAAAGGAAATGGGGGGTGGGGGAAGGGTGGTGAAATGAAGGAAGTCAGCCACTAAAATAAAGAGGAAATAAAGAAGGTCTCATGTTTTAATAAATTGGGATTGACGTTTGGGGGTGCTGGTTGTGCTTCCTGAGGTGGCTGGGAACAGAGGGGGAAGGTACTTTTGAGGGAGTTACTGCCCCTGTCCTAAGGAGGAGCCCCCAGCTCATGAGTCCTCAATCTGGCCCTCTATCCTGTTCCTTCCCTACTGTTGCTAGACCCCATTTCTAGACCAATCTGTGCTCTGCAACCTGACTATCTGGCATGTGTTTTGCAGGCTGTTTGCACAGAGTTGCATTCCTGGGGGTGGGAAGGTCACACCCCCAGAGCTGGGAGGGGTGGCTTGGTGCCTGAACACCTTTTCCTCTGGGCAGTAGGTTCACAGGGTGGAAGGTTTGTCCATTCAGAATGGGAGTGGGGAGAGAACACTGCATCCTGGGATGCTGGAGGACTATGACTTGGGTGGCTCATCTGTGGGGACTGGCCATGCATTAATGGGACATGAGCTGGGTAACAAAGATTAGAGATAAACTTGCCCTGGAATGATGAAACTTTAAGCCTCCTAAAGTGTGCTTAAAACTAGTTTCAGGTGTTAATGTGTGGACAGTCCAGGGGTTAAGAGCTCCAGGATCCATCTAAAATTAATGTGCAACAAAGTTATGAGAGTGCTGGTTCTGTCTCTGATCATTTCTAAACTGCTTCAACTTTTTGAACTGCTCTGCGGGCTCCTATGGTATTTGGATTTCAGATTCACCAAATACTAAAAGCTAAGTAACATAATTGGTATTTGAAAAATCTAGTATAATTGGATTTATCTAGCGCTACTGATGAAGAGACATTTCATAAAGGTACATCAATGAATGCAGCTTGATTGCTTGTTTTTATTAATTTGACTTATAAAATTGCTGTCAAGAGTATGTTCCTTAAAGAAAAAGTCAACTCATTTCTCTTGATGCTGTCCATGCTAAGAAAAATGGTGTGTTCTTACCCTGTGCTGTCTGACATGTGTCCATTAATGGAGGAGTCTGAAGTTTTCACTCATGTTAGTTGGTTAAGATGAGGACAGAAGGGCAGAGGTAAGAGTTTACTGTACCTTGCTAACTCACACTAATACAACGATCGCCTTGAAGATTTGACCTTGCATTAGCTACCTTGAAGTAAGAATACACCTTAAGAAGACTTACGAAGTTACAAATCAAGTGAAGTATGTTTTGGCAAGGCCTATGTTGGACAGAGATATGCCCATGATGCAGACTTCAGATCTGGCTTCAAAACACCCTGCAATTGATGTGCATGTGTGTTTGTCTCTGGAGTTTAAGATAGGGGACATGTGCAATAGGATCCAGTTAGCATTCAAATTTTGATTCCTCTCAAATTTTGGGAGTGATTGGATGATGATTTGGTTCAGTCCTGCCTAGACTCTTTGAAAATAATGTACTTGTTTGCATTTGACATTTTTTGAACTGTTCCTATAAGACTTGCCATTGAGGGCAGTGAGGGTCAACTTTTTTTAGGATGTGTGTCACACATTAGAACTTCACCCTCTCCAAGTGCCACTCTGATCCCTTCTCCCTGCTTCATGCCCTGTGATCCCCACCAGATCTACTGTTCTGCTGTCTGCTTCCTGCCTTATCTGCTGCTGTACCACTTGTCCCCTCCTTGGTCTGCTGCATGCCACCCAGAGGCTGCCTGTGCCACTTGTGGCATGCATACCGCAGGTCAACTACCCTTGCATTGGCCCATGCTATCTGGTGTTCTACCTCTGGAAGCATTCAGTATTTGAGGCTTTAAATGAAAAGTCAAAAGCCCACTTCCCAGTCCTAGAACATCTTGAAATACCTGTTGTAACTGAGAACTTTAATATCATATGTGCATCACATTTTGTTTCTGGTGACATGTGTCTCCTTTCTGAAGAGCTGCTGAACTGGATTAAATAGAGGTTTCTTTTTAATGTACACTCTGTATAGCATTATTAATAGATTCAGTGTTAATAAGTAAATTCTCACTTTCCTCAGATGAATAATCCAATTAATGTCAATAGGACAATTTGGGTGAACATGACTCTTATTATTGGGGGTCTTGCTCCCATCAGTGCCACTGGAACTCTTCAGGTGAGCATGGCCAGTAAAATTAATTTCTTCATGTTTGGAGATTTATGTTATTTGCATTAAACAGAATGTTTGAGAGTGTTTTCATTTTCTAGCTGTAAATGAGGCATCCAAGTTAAGCCATGGTGGTTGGACCATGAAAAAGAACTTTGCCAAATCCATAATGCAGCAATACAGAGAAATAAACTCATCGGACAACAAATTCCCCAGCTGACCATCCCTGGAGATGTGCCAATAAAAACACTGGACCATTCTCTGTACATTCCTATCCTTCAAAAATATTCTTTAAATTAAAATATTTGCATAAAGTCAGTGCTCCTGCCCAGCGAAAGCCCTTTACTTGCCCAGTTTCTTGTAGTGGCAGCATTGTCTTCTAGTAGTTCCTGGGCCATAGAGTTGTGGTTTGTTAATGAGTTTCAGTGTTTGCTTCCTCCCTACCACCTCCTTCCTAGCTTTCTGTAGCAGATGGTGCTAATTCCCAAGGTGGCTCTTGATGCAGCTGAGGTCTCTTCCCTGATGCCTCCACTATATCATGGAAACTCCCTGTGGCCTCTTTGGAGAAGAGAACACACAGCTGATTATTATCTTCTGTTTATGATTTTTAAGTTCCTATTAGGATTATATTTCCTGTTGCTGTTCCCCTCCCCCATTTCCAATCTGTCCCAAGGATCTTCAATCTGAAATTTCCTCCCTCCTGGAGAGTATCCACTTTCACTATTGTCATTGGTTATATTATTTTGCATTCCTCCACACACAAGTTACCTTTGCAAGCATTACTACTTTCCCCTCTACCATTGGATTTGCATATTGTTTCCAGAAGAAATGCTGATTCCTTGCAGTTGATGAGATATTTCCAGAATGCACTAAATCCTCCCAAAATGAAAACCTTGAATATTTATACCATGCAGGTTTGAAGAGATGCAAAACCAAAGCTGCCCTATAAACTGATGTCTAGCTGTTCTCACCCCACAGCAGGGCTAATACCACACACTGAAACTAGGTTTTGCAGTGAGGTCTTGAGCACAACACTGCAGGACTTCCTGTTTCAGCCCATGCCAGTGTAATGCAGTGCCTTTAATCCTGAGAGATTGGTAGATTGTTCAGGAATGCCCTCTTGAACTGTTGCATTTACACACTGCCAAAAGTGCATATGGCAAATACAGACAAATGAAACAGGCTAGTGCCTGCTTTAAGGAATTTGAAGGAATTTACCATCTAAACTAGACATAAGCAAGGGATGACAAAAAGCAAAGGGCAGCGAAAGAGTACAGAGCAGATTGAAGATTATACCAACAAAAACTCAAGGGACTTGCTCAGTAGTATGAACAAACTTGTTAATTCTCTTTTATACTGCATCTTTCCCTCCCCCGTTCCCCCACTAAATGTCAGCCTGAAGGCAGCGCATCAAGTCTTGGTCTCAATGGAAGTCAATGACAAAACTCCCAAGGACTCCAGCAACCTTAGAACTGGTCCAGTGTCCAGCCTTAGGGCAGGGTGGAGCCTAGCAAAAGCAGGCAGAACAAAAAAGTGACTTTTTTGCAAGAGGTTTAAAAGAAGAAAACTGTGTAGCTTGGTGCAGGGGGTCCAGGAAGATGAGTCACATTGTGATGGCAAGAGAAAATACAGAGTCCTCCGTGGGAGGAAAGGAACAACAAGGCAAGCTGAATTAGAAGAGCAAGGGGCATAAATGAGAGGGCAGGAGGCTGAAACAAAATTGTGAAAATGTGTTCCAAGTTCTACCAGTGTAAATTGACTGATTGAGGTAATCACCACAGTGTCACCAAGACTGGAATAGGGCTGAAAAAACAAGGAGACTACTAAGAGGCATGAATGAGGTGATCAAGTCCAATGCTAAAGAACTCAAAGCCAGTACAGAGTCTTAGGGTGAACATGCATTATCTGGATGGCCCAGTCAGAAGAAAGGTGATTTTTAGTGCGTGTGTCTTGGTAGATTTGTGGGGATGTTAATGAAGGGCTTGAATGAGAGCAACAACAACAAAAAAAAGGTGCTTTGCTGCATAAGTCAACATAGAAAAAAATAATTAGCCCATTTCACTTGTCTGTATTTGCCATATGCACTTTTGGCAGTGTGTCAATGCAGCCGTTCAAGAGGGCATGTCCTGAACAATCCATCAGTCTCTCATGATTAAAGGAACTGCATTACACTGGCAAGGGCTGAAGCAGGAAGTCCTGCAGTGCAGTGATCAAGACCTCACTGCACAGCCTAGCTTTAGTGTGTGGCATTGACCCTGCTGTGGGGTGAGAATAGCCAGACATCAGTTTACAGGGCAGTTTTGGTTTTGCATCTCTTCCAGTTTGCATGGTATAAATATTCAAGGTTCTCATTTTGGGAGGATTTAGTGTACTCTGGAAATGCTTGCCTAGAGAAGTAACCTCTCTTGGTTTTTGGTCAGGGATGGCTGCAATCTTGTACTGTGGGAGCGGAAACAGTGTGGGTCCATGTGCTTCTTCAGTAGGTCCTCCCTCTCTCAGCTCCTGGCCCACATACAGCATCTTTTCCCATCAGCCTCTCAGGTAAGCCCTTAGGGGCCTTAGTTGTTCTGATGATATAATGTTTTGGAGGAGCTGTTGTTGTTCTGGAGAAAGCACTGGGTTTAGTCCAAACAATCTCAAATGCTGTGTGCAATGACGATTGTGTTAAAAATAAATAAGCAGATATTACCAGAAATTAAACTTGGTTTCTTATGTCTATACCAGTGGGTTTCGAGTATTAAAAAGGTGAATGCTAAGGGAATTGAGCTTGGAGGAGGAAGAAAGAGAAAACCAGTGGTCTTTGTGACATCTTTTTTTCTGGAGTAGGATGTCTTTGGGACCTGTTACCTCCCGTACCTTGCAAAGAGCAACACCACCATCCAGTAAGGGATATCAGCAGGGACTGAGTCCCATCTTTACTGCATAGAAGTCTCTGCTCTCTCCCATCATATTGTGCCAATGTGTGAATATATAGTTTTACTCCTTGAGAGAGGTTTTCATTCAAATTCCCTTGTTGTCTTCCTTCACCAGATAATGGGAATTGACCATCTGCCCTTTGTAAGATAGCAACATGTTTATGTTAAGCCCTGTTTGATGGTGTGTGATAGCAGTGGGGCAATGGGTTGGTTAGTTTTCAGATGACCTGAACCAATTCAGAATGAAGGTGTCAAACTTTTCCCAGTGCTGTGGTTTAAATGACTCTTGTAGACGCTCTGAGCCTCAGGTTTTTCTGTTAAGCATGTGCATCCTTCTTGAAGTCATAGTTCCCGAGAATGAAGCTCTGGCCCTATGTATATTTGTATTGTATTTTATCCTGTTTCTTATTCTGCTTAATGTTCACATTGTATCACTATAGCCCTAATTTTCCTTTCACTTCTGTTGTATGGCGATGTGACATCAGTCATTTCAGCAGCTGTTCCTGGTTTACATAGGGGGTGAGAGGAGGATAGGTGCCCTTCCATGTCATCTGAAAAGGCAGTGGTTGTGCACTGCCATCAGAGAGCTGCTCTGTGCATCCAAGAGAAGTGAGGGTCTAGCAGTGTCTCATTGCATCTGTTTCTGTGATATGTGTTTAGCTGAGAAGCAGTGAAAAGGACTCTTCTGAGACAGACTCAGTTGCTCCTTAATTAGCCTGTCACTCCAGGGAGCAAAAAAACTGGGACAGGAATCTAATCTGGCTTTCCTGGATGGCAGGGCACAGTATTAGGCTGGCCAAAGGACTTAAGTAATGAAACAAAATGTTTCACATTTCAGATTAACCCTTAGACACTCTTCAGCACACCCAGGAGGATACAACTTTGCAATTGGCTAAATTCCGTGGCTTAGCTCAGTGGTCTCCAAACTTTTTTGATCACACACCCTTATCAGTAAAAAATTTTTGAGCACGCACCCCCCCAATATATACGTCACAATACGCTGAAAGCAAGCAAACAGGTGAGGGTGCCACTGTCAACCCCTCCACGTTGTGCAACTCCGACTCTTCCCTCAGGATACCTTGCGTACCATATGTGACACATGACCGTCTGACATACGGGTGCCAGTGTCAATCCGTATATTAAATATTAGTAAAGTTTAATTTCTTTCTTATTTTTTTAGATAAAAAATACATTTAAATAGAAGTTCTAATATTTTCTTCCTGCACCCCAGTGGATTGTCTTGCGCACCCCCCCTGTGGTGTGTGCACCCTACTTTGGAGACCATTGGTTTAGCTAACGCCTTTTGGGGGACAGGGGAGGGCAAGTCTGTTCCAGGGTGAGCCTGCAGCCTCTCAGAGGAGGGTATGGCCTGCAACCTTTTTCAATGATTACTCCTATCCTACCTTTTGTTTGGTGAGACCATTCTTTATCACACCCTTTCCTGATAGTCCACTTAGTGGGAACCACCTATTTTCCAGTTCCTTTCTCTTCTGTAGCACAGGGAGCAGCCACGGGGAAGTAATGCATGCCTGCAATAGGGCCTGGTGGGTGGAGACCTTGTGGCATGAATCCAAACAGAGCTTCCCACTGAAGACCTGCCTGACTAAGCAAGCAGAGAGAATGAGGCCAAGGAAGAGACTGTGAAGTTTTGCGAGGTGTTGGAGGAGGCTAATTTTGAATTCAAAGCTCTCCCTGTGATTAGCTCATATGTACTAGAGAGCTTACATTGTCTCTACAACCAGGACTTTCAAGGATGGCTTTGTTCCAATGGAATGGGGAAGCAATGGTCCAAAATGTGGAGGCCCCTCCAAGAAGGAGTGGTTCTGTCTCCTGGATGCTGGAATACATTCCCACAAGGGACAAGAATGACCACTTGCCTCCCAGCACACATACCAAATGCAAAAGTCACCCTTAATATTGGTCTCAGTTACCTTTAACATGCATATTGGTTCACTTAATTAAAGCTTTTATGAGACTCAGGAACCTGGTTTCAAGTACTGTATATGTCATAGTTTGCACGTGCTGACAAAACAGTTTTTATTGGTGCCCTTTTAGAGCCCTGTGCTGTTAAAATGGGTGCACCTTTTCCGGAAGGCTGACCTTTTGCAAAACAAACACTGACGCCTTAACACTTAACTTTTTACTTTCCTTCTAGGGAAAATAAAATCTGCCAGGTTAACCATTGATATTGCCTTTGTTTCTTCTAAAACCTACACCTGATGCACACAATCAGTGAGGTGTCTCCTTTTGGTTATTAGCATGTTTATCCTGTCCAAGATTTTTTCTAAGTGAAAATCCATAGATTTCACTGGAATTAAGCTGGTCAAATTATTTAGCAATGTGTGCTAATTAGCTTAAGTGCAGGGCTTCATGAATAGGGACCTACAAAAATTGCAATATCACAATTTTTGTGGGTGGGTTCCCTAGAAGAGGAAAAAAGTACTGAAAATAAAATGCTGGCTCCCACTGGGCAGGGGGGCTGCCACATGGCAAGATAGTTGCTACCCTGCCCCTTGCCACTGATTGACTGTGAAAGCTGTCCACCATATGGCTCTGCCTCTCTCTATTAGTCAAAGGGTGGGGGCACATGACAGATACTCATCACAGCCAATCAGCAGCAAGGAGGCGGGGCCACCAGGGCCCCTCAGCCAGTTGGAGGTATAACGGGGCTCCATTGCACTCAGTCCACAAAACTGGCTGCCGGTTCTGTGTTCTGCGTGCAAAACTGGCTGGCAGCTGCCCTGAGTGTGGTAGGAACAGGTGCTGGTCTACAGGGAACCTGTGAGGCAGAAGCAACAGTGATAGCAGCAGCAGCAGCCAGTATAGTACCATGCAGTAGTGGTGATGATGGTGCGGGCAGCAGTTCTTCCCAGTGGATGGAGACTGTGCTCTAGTGGCTGCAGCAGCAGCCAGCAGGATCTTTTGAGTCTCTGGTTAAGTCCCTGCTTATCACCTCCCCTCAGGGCATCAACATTCCCAGTTACACTTCTGGACTCCACATCTCAAATGACCAAGTACTATTTTTACAACTAGGTTGACTGAGGAAGCTTTTGACCTGACAAGTCAAGAGTGGGGATCAAACTTAATGCTTCCAGGACCATGATGAAACCCTATAACCAGTCTACTATTGCACCCTTTATGTTAAAAATAAAAGATTATATGTGTAAAAACATGTATATGACCCAGATAGGTTCAAGAGTTAGGCAGACCAGAACCAGATGAAGTTTAATACTTCCAAGTGTAAGGTGCTCCATCTGGGGGCAAATACCCCTCGACATACATACAGGCTCGATGGTGGCAGCTTGACTTGCACCACAGCCAAAAGGGACCTGGGGGTAATGATTGACCATCACATGAACATGAATCGTCAGTGTGAGGTGGTGGTCAGCAGGGCAAACAACATGCTGGCATGCATCAATTGATGCATCGCCTGTAAAACTAAGGAAGTGATGCTCCTGCTGTACTCAGCATTGGTGAGACCGCAGCTGGAGTACTGCGTCCAGTTCTGGGTGCCGCACTTCAATAAGGATGTGGAAAAACTTGAGAGGGTCCAGAGAAGAGCCACCCGTATGATCAGGGAACTCGCAAGGCAAGCCATACGAGGAAAGGCTGAGGGACCTGGGCCTCTTTAGCCTAAAAAAGAGAAGGTTGAGAGGTGACTTGATAGCAGCTTACTGCTATATCAGAGGAGTGCATCAGGAGCTTGGTGAACAACTGTTCAGCAGGGCACCCCCAGGGAAGACCAGGACCAATGGATACAAAGTCCTGGGAGGCCACTTCAGGCTTAATACCAGGAAAAGCTCCTTCACAGCTAGGGTGTCCAGACTGTGGAATAAACTCCCTCCAAAGGTGGTGCAGTCACCTATCCTGGAGGTTTTCAAGAGGAGACTGGACAGTCACCTTGCTAGGGTTACCTAACCCCAGCTGTCTTCCTGCCTAGAGCAGGGGAGATAGACCTGATAATCTGCAAGGTCCCTTCTAGCCCCTAACAATCTATGAATCTATGAAACAGCATCATTACTAGCAGTATTTTACTCTCTCTCTCTTGCGCTCTCTCTATATCTGTCTATCTATTTATGTGTGTGTACATACACACACACACACACACACACACTACATACTCTCTATATATTTATTTAAAAAAATTGTTAAGAAATGTTACACTTATAGCTATTACATGGCTTGGTAGAGTTGGACCCTGAGCATGGTAGCCACATAGGTACAGAGTCGTTGTATATTAACACAATCAAAGACATGCAGTTAGTTATGCAGCCTACATTAGTCCAGAGTAAGGTGGTTAGGGCATTTTAATGCAATGCTATGCAAACAAAGCAGGACCCTGTCCATGGTAACTGCATTGGTACAGAGTTTTATGGTTACAAGATGTTATAAGGTTCCAGGACAGTTTTCATTCCCAGGGTTCAGTAAAAGCCTGACACCACTTCTCAAAGGGGATAGTCACTTTGATAATCAGGATATTTTTATTGTCTTTGCCTGTTACAACAATGTCCCAGTATATATATCTTTACATATATACGTAAAGAAACAGCATCATGGCTAACAGTGTTTTACCTCTGGTTTGTGCTGGTGCATGAGATTCTGCTGTTGAAAGACCTCTTGTTCCCTTGTTTGTAGGAAGGGAAGCTTTGGGGGAACAAACTGTAAGGTGGTTGGGGAGAAGCTAGAGCTGTGATCCTCAACCAGGGTGCCTTGAGGTCCTTTCAAGGATAGCTGACATTGTTAGGTGTGTACAATTCACAAGGTAAATCCAGAAATTTTAAATGGAAATTCACAGTTTGTGGTTTTTCTTAATTCTTTGCAACACAAAAATTGTTCTGTTTTTTTCCTGTGGGCAAACAAAGATTGAAAACTAAGAGCTGGTGTTTTGCAAGGGGTGCCTCAAGTCTAAGTAGCTTGAGAATCACTGAATTAAAAGTTGACAAAAAATTCAAACCATTTGCACACATCCTTGAAGCACCTTGTTTTGAACTGAAAGTGCCTGCATGATTCAGAAATCCCCTTATCCATGGATTACTCGCACCATAACCCTACAGGTGCCTTTATGTACTGTTGAGGACTACTAGTGTATTCTTATTATCTGAATAATTTTTTTAATGTCTTGAAATAAATCAGAAAACATGGATACTAATTTCACAAAACTTTCTTTTAGCATTTCTCACTTCAGTTCTGCTTGTCTCAGTACTTTTCCTTTGCTTTCCATCCAGATACAGCAAAAATATAAAAACCATCCCAGTGTTCATGAAAGCACCCACAAACACCTCCAAATGGAGGCTCTTTCTACTTCACAATCATTATGTTACTTGTTAATGATACTTTTTACTCAAGGACCTCCTTTGATATCAGTGAGCCCAGCAGGGAAAACACAATAGCCAAGCCTTAGCCTGACCTTCAAAAAGTAATATTATTAATTATATTAAAATGTACCTGAATTGAACTACTTTTAAATGAGAAAAGTCTCAAAACTGAAAATGTCTCTAAAATTTTCTTTTAAAATTTTCCCCTCACTTTTTTTTTAAAGCAAATGAGCGCTCTTTTAAAATGCATTGTCTTACTGGGACCCAGAAATGACAGGATTCCCTTAACAGAGCTGTGTTCGTATGAAATTTCTATCCCAACGATGCAAAACCAGGACGTTTGGATATAAATCAAAACTCAACTGAAATTCTGAAGCTAGTGAGGTTCCAAGATGTTTCACTAGAAAACAGGGATGACATTTCTCAAAAGAATGGATAGATCGGGAGTAAAACAATTAACCAGAAATGAATGTGTGTGGGGCTTTTTTGTTTCTGGTTGTTTTTCTTTTGTAAGATTTCTAGTGTGTGGAAGTTCAAGAGGAAGTCCTATGTTTTAATTTATAAACCTGAAGTCAAACTTACCTACAGCGTTCCCAGGAATGGCTTCTCCTGAGGAGGCACTGTACACACTGCAAAAATATCTAGGGTTAGGAAACATGATTGAGGAAGCCCAAAGGGGTTGCAGCTCCTGGCTGTGAGGGAGTTGGGGAACATGATAGAATAACTGAACTTGGAGTAATTAAATGGGCACAATCAAAATAAATCCTTGTCAATTTCAAAAGGGAAGTTAAATATGGCATCAAGCATTACACTTCTACCTACAGTCTTTAGACTTTTTTAAATTGTCTTTTCCAATTCCCTATATATTTTTCTCTTACCTTCTGCTGCATGAGAAACTTGCACAAGGACAGACCCGGACACAGGCATGGGCGAACCAGGTGGCTGCCTGGGGCCCGGCCAGAAAGGTGGTCCAAAAATGAAAAAAAAAAATTGCAAAAAAAAGTTTTAATATTGTACCCATACATATTTATTTCTACAAATTTGGATTATATGCATCATTATTTCAATTTATGAGACAAAATCATATTGTTTTTGTGACTTATCAAACACACTTGAAAGATGTAAATGCTATGAGAGCAAAAATACTTTATCTTTGGTGAAGGGGGGCCTGATGTTAAAAGTTCACCCAGGGCTGCCAGGAGTCTAGATATGGCACTGCCCAAGGCTAGGGAGTATATGCAAAGAGCTTTCAAAATCACAGGGTAAATAAACTGAAAACAGAAAAACAATCACATTTTTTCTGTTCTCTCTTTGAGTTAGCGATCTTAGGAATGACTGGTGATAATAGAATGTAAAGAGAAAAAAGTTCAGACCAAGGTGTGGCTTTTAAGTGGATAATGTTCTTTGGAATACCATTCAAGACTGAATTCCTCTGGGTTGGGAAGTATTACCAATGTTTCTGATCACTTTAAATGATATTTTAACTAACTCCTGCCATGTAATCATTTCAGCCTTCCCTTCTCACTGTAAACAAGGCCAGTTCTGCTGAGAGATTTTCTTGTGGCCAGAATGGTAGGCGAGGGTTGTGTCAGAGAAAGTTTATGGACTAATATGAATTATTTTGAAAGCAACACATCACTTCTCTTCTTCACAAGGCATTACAGTAAAGCATACTTCTGCGCTGCTGATGCTATGTCAAATTCACTGCTGAGTTAGCCACGGTTAGTAAAGTTGAACCTGCATAGTGCATATGCTGGTGGATCTGCTCTGGCTATTGTCTTTGTTTTGCTTGCATGAAAACCTCCATGTGATCTTCAGTGCGATCATGGCAGGTTGGGACACTTCTTTTCATAGCTTGAGAGGAAGCTGATTTGGGCACCTGCACAGTGGTTTGTTAATATCATGATTGGGCATTGATTTAACACTGACTCATGGAGGGAAGAAGAACAATTGCTTAATTACTATCAGCATCTCTAGCAACACCTAGATGCCTTAAAATTCAGCCCTCTTAGCACAGCACTCCTTAGCACAGCACTCCAGTGTTGGCAGGGTGAATTTTGCTGTGAACAGTGTGTGTGTTGGAGGACAAAGGTGGGGGTTGGGGGCGAGCAGTGTGAACTTTCCTATTGTGGAATATCCTGTCTTTGGAGCAGAAAAGTCCTAAGTCTTGTTAAAGATCACTGGTTGTCCTCCAGGAGTAAGCATTTTGATATAATTTATACAGCACTGGGTGGCTTAGTCTAGTACCATGATCTGAAATAAACAAAGGGTTTGTTTGTTAGTGTAATCTAGAAAACTGTTGGGATTGCACAGAGCACAGGATAGGTTTATGCTTTTTATTTTAGCATGGTAAAAATCCAAACAAATACCCAGTTCACCCACCACAATGGGAGTTTACCTGTATTATGTCAGAGGGGTGGTGGCACAAGGCATTCCTCTCCAGTGCTTTGCTTAAGCTTTGGTTTGCATAGATATTTTCTAGTGGAAGCAACTTTTCCCGAACTTTTCCCCCACCAAAACAGACACCATTAGTAAACAAAGGTTTCTTCCTTGTACTATAATATAGTTAGTACAGGGAGTTCCTGTAGCATGCAGGAGAGAGGAGAAGGAGTAGGAGGGCAAAACAGATTGATTTCTGCTTTTGTACTTAGAAAAGTCCCATCATATTCCGCCACAATGTGTGCACTGGGAATGATGTGACAAGGATAATTCCTGTTGCTTATGAACAGTTTATTTTGAATGAGAGGACATTTTTTGCCCATATGCTAGACTGAAGGAGTTGGATGGCCCTGCCTTTGAGTGTATATGAAACTGCATTAGTGACCTGGTGGCTTATGAAGATTTTGACCTTTGGGTGAAGACGACTGCATTCAGCGGGGCTGGGGTGGGGGAGAAAGAAGAGAGAAAAGAAGTGGGAAAGAAATAGGGAGGGAGCAAAGAGAAGAGGAGAAAAAAGGAGAAAAGAGAGAGAAAAGAGAAAGAAGGGAGGTGGAGGCTAGGTTGTGTGAGTATGTAGGTGACTTATATGCCTGATCTCTGCCTTGAACAGTCTGCTACAGCAGGAGCAGGAAAGTGATAAGACCTGGGTACAGGAGGTTTTAGTTTTCCTGGCCACGTGTTTCTTCATTGCTTCTGCCATGTGTTGCTGTTCAAAGGCCAGTGCTCCTTTCTGGATTGATGATCTCCAGGATGGACGATTGTGAGCGATTTGCTCCCATGACTCCAGGTTGATGATGAAACTTTTTAGGGACACCTTTAAGGTGTCCCTGTACCGCTTCTTTGGTGCATCGCGAGAGTGTACTCCATCTGACAGTTTGCTGTATAAGATTTTCTTCACCAGGCGAGTGTTGGGCACTCTTGAAAGGTGGCCGACCCATATTAGCTGCACCAGTTTCAGTACAGTCTGAATACTGGGTAGAGCTGATTTTCCAAGCACCTTGGTGTCCAGAATCTTGTCCTGCCACTTAATCTTTAGCATCTTTCACAGACAGCACAAGTGGAAGTGGTTTAGCTTTTTGACATGACGCTGGTAGACAGTCAAGGTTTTGCAGGCATAAAGGAGGGTCGGGAGAATGATGGCTTTGTATACCTTCAGTTTTGTTGATATTCTGATGCCTCTGCAGTTCCAGACTGACTTACGGAGTCTGCTGAAGGCCACACTAGCTTGACTTCATCGTTGATGTGGACAGCATGGGAGAAAGTGCTGCCAAGATAGACAAACTTGTTGACCATCAACAGTTGCTGGCCTTTAACTGAGACAAGCGGTTCCTGGGGTATTGTGCCAGGTGCAGGTTGAAACATCACTTCAGTCTTTTTTGTGTTAATAGCAAGTCTGAAGTTTTTGCAGGCTGACAAGAATAGGTCCATGGACCATTGCATGTCAGCCTGTGAGCCTGTGCATGATGCACAGCCATCAGTGAAGAGGAAGTCACAAAGCATGGCTGTCTGGACTTTGGAACTTGCTCAGAGCCTGCGCAAGTTGAAGATGTCTCTGTCAAAATGGTACCTGAGCCACATACCAAGGTTGTTGTCTTGAAAGGCACCCAACAATATGGAAAAATGAAACCCTTCCACTACAGCTTCCATAACCACCCCGTCTAAATTATTTTTAAATATGAAGAAAAATAATTGAATAAATGAAGGGAGGAAAGAATTAAAAGGTCATGGTAGTTAAGACTTAATCATGGTATAGCAGGACTGGAAAAAGATAGAGCAGGACTAGTTAGTTGGTTAAAGCAGTACAGGAGTGAAAGCCAAAGCATACGGGTCTGTTTTTGTGGTAGGGCTTTGTCTTCTTTGTGCATAACTGTAAAAAAGAAGACACTTACCTCTATGGGCCACTGTGAGCTTGACTTATTGAGATGCTCAAGAAAGAAGTTCTGGAGAAATAATTAGCAGGAATTAACCAAGCCATTGCACTTGTCAAGAAGGCCAAGAGAGCTTTCATGCTTGGCTTGGAATTGTGAGGTTTTCCTTCTGATGCACACTTTACTGGAGCAGTCAGCATCCCAATGGAGTTGTAATGTGTGCTGCATGCTACTCCATCATAAAACCCACTCAGAAACTTCATTAAGGGTACAATAAGAAGGTTTGCTTTCTGGGGAGTGTTATAAGTGAGGGCAAGTAATGCCCATGCTGTATAATTTGCCTTGCCTGCCAGGTACTAGTTAGATTGTTGATTTGAACCAGGACTGAGTGCACTCAGTTATTTGTAGGTTATATCAGTTACTGCTTCCTTCTGCCAGCTGTGTTAGAATAGATAAGATCATTCAAAGCACTTGAGTTGACAGCCCCTTGTCTGACCTTTGAGGGGGTGGAGGTAGGATGGTCTTGCTGAAGTGTTTGGTGGTGGAATTTGCTCAATACTTCAGTTCACCATCCCTATTCACTACAGAGCACTTTACTAGTCTTTTCTATTCTCCCATGCTATTTTCAAATGGGAAATATTAACTGCTGTGAAGGGGTCTGAGTTTGCAGCTGGTTGATGGGATTTGCAGGGGTCTTGTTTTCTTTTATTATGAATGTGGCATATTATAACATTTCTAAATATGCGTGGAGCCCTTGGAGAGAGGCTTGTCCACCTATGCATTTGCTCCCCACCAGGCATCTGGGCATAAATCATTCCCTTTTCTTCAATGCTTTCCCCTTGTCTTATGCAATAATTTCATCTTAAATTACTTTTGGTCAATGATGTGCTTTTCCTTGCCTTCTCTAAAGGACCCAAACCTTGCTGTGTATGGGACTGAGAGTCAAAGCCTATTCTTTAAAGTCAATTGATCCTTCAGTTTGCTCACAGATAGTTCCAAAACTACCTCCTAGCAGCCACGCTATTTCCCTATTCAGATGGTTTTTTAGTTAGAAAACTTTTCCTGAAAATCATACTGGCCCTCTGGAAGCCACTTCCTGATAGCAAAATTCGCTTTGCCTGCCTCCACCCACTTGCCATACAAACACACTTTTACTTTCCTTCTGGCTGTAAGTAGACAGGCATAAACATACTGCAAGCATGAAATTACATGACATGGCAGAAATGCCCTACTTCCCAGTGTGACTCAAACCAGCTCTGAGTTCTGATGCCGCTTCTCTCTTTCCTGAAAGGCATTAACTCTGATGCTCTGTGTGGGATTATCCTATGAGTGTCAAGTCCTGAAAACCTTCCCTGTGTCAAAATCTTACTCGCTCCTTGGCCCATTATTACTTCTGCTCTTTATTTTGTCTCTTTCCTTTAGTCGTAGCCTTATTCCAAAGCTGATTCTTGCAGGGGCACCAATTTACTTCACCACTGTCTTGGAACATATTTTACCTACTGTTTACTCTTCGAAAGTAAGCCCTAAGATTGCTGTAAGAAATCAGAGAAAAAATATACTACCCAGTTTTCTTAGGTTGTTTACCACAGGCTTTTAACACACTTTGTATAGTTTGTTTTACTTGTGTCCTTTGTATGAGTTTTTTTGCACAGGAATGGGAAGAGAGCTGTGATTGAAGACCCACAAAGATTGGCAAGGGGGAATCCAGAGGCAGACGTCATTGCTGGAAACTATTTTTAACTTTTTTTTTTCAAGTAAACTAACTTTGCTTTGACCCTTTTGCCCTTTTGTGCCATATGGCTGAGACATCTGAACTAGTGGAAATGCTGGCTGGCACTTTGTCATTTCATAGTCTTCATGTTGTGAAACCTGCAAAGGCTCGTGGGTCAAACTCTTCCTTGGTGAGATCCTACATCAAGTTATGGACGCTGTGCCAGGGATGGATCTGTCCCAACTGAAAATCTATCAGTAAAATAACAAGATTCTTCTGTGACTGAGCCAGTGGAAGGGAAAGAACAAAGGAATTTTTTCCTCGTCTTTGAAAATGTTTTCATGAGAAATGAATTCTTTGCACCCAGCTGGCAGGACTAGGAGAGTTCAGTGTTAACTTACCTGGGGACGTTCTGGGAATCTCTGAAATTTCACTTCTGTTGAAATGAGATTTAAAAGATGTTTCCTGGGTGCAAGGTTGCTGAGGGCATATTTTTTTAGTTTGTTTTGTTTAACTCCTCCTTCCTCCTGCTCGCCAAGAAAGTCTCCTATTCGAGCACCTGCCCCCTCCCAAAATACCAACAAAACCCACTAGCTTTGCCAGAAAATGCTTAGCACATTAGCGGGTTTAACTGCCACAGTTGCAATCACTTAGGAGGCAGCAGCACTGCATAGATTTCATTCCAGGATCCCTTCCAGCTGGTGGCTCTTTTGACAACACCGAGTGGCACAGTTACAAGTGGATGAAGCCTGCAATATGGATGAAATATGAGTTGCTCTAGTGCAAGGGGAGGATAGTTGTGCATTGGGAGTGAAGGAAGGGTCATGAGCTCAGCTTGAAAATGTCTGTAGTAAGAGAAGTAAAATGGCTGGGCTGAGGCTTCCATCATCTACTGCCCTTCTAAAAAATATTATTATTGTGGTTACCATGTTCTTGATTAAGAAAAGGGTCACTGCTAACCTATCTAGCTCTCTGCATAGTAAATAATGTTTATGCCACCTTTTGGCTGGCTTAGGTAAGACCTGTTACCTACAGTTTATTTCTGCAATTGTCTCTGAGTCACATTTTGCTTTTAGCTTCAGGAGTGTAAGATCTAGAGTAATTTCTCTGAAGTTAATATATTACACTGGATTTTTTAATCTCGTCCTGTTGAGAACAGAATTTGGCCTTCTCACTGTAGTAACACCTGCTAGTGAGAACAGAGAGACTCCCATGCTGCTGAACTGAGCCAGACAGCTGCTTATCTCTCCTGCAGATGTTTCTGTCTTTTTTTTTGCTTAGCATGGCAGGGAGTACGGGGGAGGGAAGGGGAGGAGAATTGGAACATAGGAATATGCCATGTTCTTTCAGTTCCCTCCCGATTTGTGCAGTGCAGCCAAAAGCTAGTATAGCTCAAAAGCTAAAGACTAGGGGCCCATTAACAGCAAACCAGGTGCTATTTAATGACTTGTTACTTCACAGACCTTGTTATCTTCCTTTATGACTGCCAGTATAGGTCCAAATCATGTCAAGGAGCCCATGGTCTAGCTTTCACCTTGTCTTGGAACCATATTCTTGTGCTGTTGGGCCATAACTACGTTTAATAGGTATTAATAGTTGTGATTTCCTGCATGGGTCTGTCAATTTCAGCTAACATGTTTCTCAGAAAAACATCTCTGAACATGCTATACATAGGAATCCTGCATAGAACAGCATTAACAGCAACCAAATCCCAACACGGCTGTGGGCAAATGGCATGGCAGCATTCCACATGGATATGGACAGTGTACTTTTTTTTCCTGTCTGTTAACACATATGCAGATATAGATATTTCTGTATGCTAGCAAATATCTGTGCTCCCTCTGGAAGGAGAAAATGCTAGAGAAACAGGGCAGTGCTCTGCAGTGCTATGACTCACCTGGTCTGGTCTGTAGAAAAGAGTGCAATCATTCTAGAGTTGGCAAAGAAAAATGTGTTTATGTTGGTCTGTTTTTTTGCATACATCCCAGTGGGGACTGCATTGTATATATACTGCAACCTCAGTATATGATTGTCTCTGGAAGGTTTTCGCAGATATCCACCCTAAATATATAAAGGGGGATTGAATGGAAGAGTTACTAGGTTGTTGTGTATTATATTTGAAAGGGTATAAGCCATCTGACCCAACAAGCCAGTTCTCTTAAAAATGATTTCAATTCCCCTTCTACATATGCTAACAATACTGCATCATACTGTAAGCAGTAAGAAGCTTTTTTTTGACAAGTTTGAGTGGTGTCTTTACTACTTCTTTTATTTGGGTATGTCAGATCCAACTGTAATAAGACTGCTTGTACTGAAGTGCTTGAGCCCACTGTGGTTTTGTAATTCCTGATTCTGTATTCTTTAAATCACCACTAGTGTTTTGCTTTTATTTTTGTCTGGCTGTGGAGTATATCCCCATCCATCCACCCTGCCTCCCGTTGTTTGCACATGTGATTAAGTCATGCATTGGGCTGAATGCTGCATCCTACACTGATGCACAGGGATCTAGTCTGCATGAGCCAAATCCACCATGGTATCAGAGGAGGATGTTCCATAACTGGAACTGATTATGGCATAAAGTAGCCAAGACATGCATGAAAGAGGGATTTGTGCTTAAATAATTAAAAACAAGAAAAAAATACAAAACAAATGTGAAAAGAACATGAAATTTCCTTTTTGATGTTTTGCACTGGGCAGCTTTCAATCTTTGTTTAAAGACTTCTTCCCCCCTGTTTGCGTCTTATGGGATTGTATCCAATATTCCAATGTTCATGTAATGCCTTGACTTAGCTGCTATCGTTCTTCTTGGGATAATTATAGGTTAGTATAATGTACCTATTGTTCTGTTCCACAAAGCAGCACTGTCATACGGATGGCTGGGGTGGGGAGGGGGGAGAATCTTTGTGTGTCTCCTGCATCCACACTGCGTCTTTAATTAGCATTCTTCTTCGCCTTTCCTTCTTTCTTGTTTTTTCTTCCTACGCTGAACACTGAGCTCTGCCCCTTCTCGGCCTGTTGCTTGCTTTCTCTTTCCAGTTGTTAGATTGGTGCCACGGCTGTCATTCCTGGAAGTCGTCACTTACATCCTTGCAAGTTTCTGTTTCAGAATTAAAATAACATTAAGCCATGTGCCAAGAAAGCATATTGACTGTCCTTTCCTTAACCTTATTAGTTGGGGCGGGACTGTCTCTTTTTGTTAAATATCAAATAGGAGAAACTATTTTTATGATAGTAGTGCTGAGGAGGGTGCCAGCTAGGGTTTTGGATGCTAGTTGTGCTAGGTGCTGTACAAACACGTAATAACAAAAGCCATGTCTCTGAGAGCTTACATTTTCTTTTTGTTTTTTTTTTCTCTCAGAGTAAAAGGTGTAGGAGATGTCTAAGTATTGGAAAGGTTTTGGGAGTCTCTTTGTTAGGCAAAGTATATTATTGGGTGGTTGAAAAATCATAACATAAAGCTGAAGAGCATGGTTAAATGGTTACATGCAAGAGAGAAACCTTGACTCATAATTAGTTGAAAAGTCATATAATCAGTCAGTTTCTACTGTTGCCGTCTTCAGTGTAAACAATACCAGCATCAAGAGCAATGTTATAATCGATCAGACTACGTAGGCGAATTGTTGCATCTTGATTAGCTGCTGCTGACTTCAGTAAACACTACTTTTTGCCTCTGAACCTATCAGGTAGCATATGAAAAGGAATCCTGAGTAGCTCACCAGTGGAAAATGGTAGTTTTTTTTCCAGGATTTTAGACATCATCATCTTTCTCATTTGAAAACTGTCTTTAAAAGTGAGAGAGACTTTTTTATTCTTGAAATTCATGGTTACACTGAAGAGAAATTCAGATATTCAGAATAGAGGTAACAGCACCTATATTATGCCAGAGCTGAATGTGCTGCATTTGGATGCAACTCTGCTGATTTCAGTAGTGGAAAGGAGTTTTTTTCAGAGGACATCCATATCTTTGGTTCTGACACCTGCCTTTGACTTCCCTCTTGTTTCTGTGCACAAGACAAATACACACAGGCTTTTCATTTTAATGTTTGCTTTAAGACTCAGTTCTTCCATGAATCACATAAGTCAGATATGGAAAAGACCACCTAGTTCCTCCTCATTGCAAGATTGTTCCCAAATGGACATGACTTATGCAGGGTGGCTAATGATTTCTTCCCTCAGGAGTATTAAAAAATGCTTTCACCACCTACAAAAAGAGAATTCACAAGTCCAAGATAGAGAGCTGTCTTTACATGAGAGAGTTTGTGTGTACAGTAAGGAGAGAGGGGCATAGGAGATGACCTTCTCAGTGTGCTGCAGAAATGAGATGGGACTTTCTAAATTAATCTCTTTCATAATGATAATTTGTGGAACTGTCTCAGAAACAAAGGAATCAACACAGATGCATAATTTGGCAAGCTACAAATATTAAGTGGCAAGTCACTGTATCTCTGGGGTAAGCTCAGTGATTTAACAGGAGCTCCACTAAGGGAGTCGAATTTGACCCCAAAAGCCTTTTAATAAAACTTGCTTTTTAGTTTGGTTTCCCAAGAAATGCTGAACCATATCTTGTGAATTAGAAATGGATAAAATCTCTTGTATTCAGTGCCAACATCCTGAGAGTGAGAGGGGATGAGAGAGACACAAACACTGAAGAAAGTTGATTACTTGCTGGGGATGTTCCCAGAGTGAAGGGACGCTTGCCAGGTGTGGTCACAGTTTGGTTCTGACCGTGCTGTACTTGTTTAGGTGGCACAGGGATTCTCCCTCCTCCGTATAACCACTGTCATCCTAGTATTTGCTTATTGTATTTTGTATTTCCCCTTTGAGCCCTGAAGTAGATAAAACCACAAGTTAATCTCTGTCAAACCCTGCAAGTGGTTGGCACCATTGGACCAGATCCAGAAAAATTCCTTCCCCTGGCTTAAGCGTATTTACATACCACAGGTTATTACTGGTTGGCATTCACCTTTGTGTTCATTACCACACATCAAAACATTATTGGATCACTTTTTCAGTGTTGCTTTAATTCTCCATGTATTTTTAAAAATCAAAGAGATGATCCCCATGTATCTTGGCATCTGCTGCAGTCATTACCATTGATTCACATAGCACCTAGTGAAGGAGATGCAACACACTGTCTGCAGTTCCTCATTTTCTTTCTTCCACGGACCTCTGTCACATACTCTTGGGGTTGAAATCCACTAACCAGTTTCTTATCACTCTAGCTGTCATTTTAGTTTTTTGTCCACGTGTATCTCCAGGAGCCAAATGCCATTTCTTACTGTTATTTGAGTTCAGGTCAGGGACTTATACTGATCAAGGATTTCTAACTGGTTATAGAGCAAGAATGAACTGCATCTTTGAGACGTTCCCTTGATCAGCCTACATGTATAACACTGGTTAACAAAGGACAGACATGCTTTTATAGTGTTGTTATGATTATTTTATTTCCTTATTATTAAGAAAGTGCTGGCCTGTGTTCTGTAGTGGCAGAAAGGTAGGGCAAGGTTCATCCTTTGTGCAACTGTTACATTCAGTGGATTTACATTGTGGATTAATTTGGTTCATCTATTTTTATTTTTACAGTGGTTAGACACTCATCGTTGAACCCCACCCATTCCCCTGAGATTTCAGGAGAGGGAGGAAACAAAGCAATTATATGTCTTGCCTTAAACTTAGGCTCCATTTTTGTTCTTCCAGGGCTGGCAACTATTAGTTCTAATGTAGACACCATAGCTGACAGACTTGCTATGGGATGTGCTGAATCGGTGGATTTCCGGGGTACCCAGCAGTACCCTCTGCCTAGGCAGTAATACCAACTTCTGGGGCTGTGTTGATTGAATCTGGTGGGATAGGGGTTGTGGGCATTCTGTGCCACTTTAGCCTGTTTCAGGTGGACTTTTTGGTGGGGCTTGAGTCTTTCTTGGGTGGGATGCACTGGTTTTCACCAGAGACATCGGATTAAAAAAAACCCCTCCATTCATAGTGCAGCTTAAAGCAAAGGCATAAAAGTACACAAAAGCTAAGTGGGATTGGCCTTAGTGGTCCAGTCCTATGTTCCTAAATAGTAAAATTCAATTTAATCACCTTTCAATTTCATTGCTCTGACCTGTCTGTCTCAAGGTAACTGTTTTATCCTGACAGCTTCTATCTTCAAAAATTTCTTCTGTTGCTGCAGGGCTATGCAGGGAGAGTGGAATGCAATGGGAATGGTCACTTCTGCTCCCACTGGTGAAAGCAGAAGCAACTCCATGAAGTCGGGGAGATTATACTTGTGGAAACAGGTGTTAAAAGAGGAAAAGTGGACCCAATTATTTCAGGCCCTTTCTAGGAAAGAACTTCCTTGACCTGCTACAATTGGTTATGTATAGAGGAAACAGGCATCTCCATCCTTGAAATGGTCAACTCTTTGGCATGGTGTTTTTTGAAAACAATGGTAAAAGGCATTTTTATTGCAGAAAGACAGTTTAGAACAATCACATTATGACATTCTGTATTTATTTTGTATGTGGCGAGTAAAATATTGCCAATCTTACAATTTTATTTGCAATATTGTGGTATTGTTTTTCTTAATAGACCTTAACTTCTGGCATCCAAAGATTGGTACAAAGAAGTTACAGGATAAAGTACAGAGAAGGGCAATAGAGATGATTGGAGATATGGAGCAGCTGCCAAAACAGGAGAAACTAAAAAGGCTAGGATTCTTCAGTTAGGAAAGAAGGCAGCTGAAGGGGAATTTGTTAGAGGTCTAAAAAATCACGAAGGCTGTGGGTAGAGTTAATAGGGAACTGTTATTCAATATAATACCCAGAATACAAGAACTAGTGGGCACTTGCTGAATGATCAAGGAGGCAGGTTTAAAGCAAAAATGCTTTTTTACTATGTGTAGTTAACTTGTGGAACTCATTGCCAGAGGTGGTTGTTGAGGCAGATGGTGTATCTCAATTCAAATAGGGATTAGACAAATTCATGGAGGACATAAAGAATAAAAGAAATAATGCACAAGTGAGCCAATAACCTGGGTCTTGATGTGTGGTAATGAATATATATAAACACATGGGGAGCTATTAAATAGAACAATAAATTTGACATCCTTAAACAAATGATAGTTGATGCCATGGGCAGAATGGATATCACTCTAGACATGACCATTGATATACTCTAAAGCATCTACTACTTGCCACTGTTGAAGATAGGATAGTAGATAACAAGGATCACTGATCTGACTCAGCAAAGCAATTATGTTCTTATAACTGCATGAGAACCTCAGCTCACTTTTTATAGGGAGGTTTCTAGGTCTCTTGGCTGTGGAGAAAATAATGCAAGCAGAAATATAGTGTAACGTAAAGACTCAAAAATGTGAAGAGAACAAGAAACCCAAATGTAACATTAAAAAAACTCATGGTTTGGGGGGGGACTGACTCATACTTTTTTAATGTGTTGCATTGACAATGCTATGGACAATTGTAGAGCATCAGCTTCTGGCATAGGTGGATCTAGAATTTCGAAAAGAGGGTGTAGGTAGTGAGGTGTCTCATGTAAAACAACATGTTTTTCTCCAGTTAAAAAAATAAACTGGAAGCTTTACTAATGTGCTAGGAGTGTATTGAAGCAAAAAAAAAAATAACATCATTTGAATAAGTTAAGAACAATCTGCAGGGCTGTGAAATAGGAGCTCCATTACCAGGGGCTGCTAACAGAAGAACTGCAGAACAAAGGATAGCTTGATTAGTGGAACATCAAGGCCATTAAAAAGCAGAGGGTCATTAACACTCGTGGAATGAAAAGTTTAGAAGGGATCAAGTCGATTATAATGAGTCACAAATTCAAGTGACTCTCTCAGCACTGCCTGCCTAGAAATGCTGCTACTGCTGCCAGTCAGCTGTTTTTAAATTTCATGTGGACCAGGAATTAAAGAGGGGTGCAGATATAATACCAGTGCACCACCCCTGAATACACTCCTGGTCTCTGGAGTATTTAATAGTTTGAGTACAGGAGAAGGAGCACCAAACTCAAAATAAAAGCGGCCTCTATTACTGGCCGCAAGTTCTTGGGTTCACCTGCTTGTACCTGGATTTTTCCATCTTCCTGCTCATTTTTCTCATGAAAACTAGAAATGACCCTGAATTTCAGATCAGGGTCAGGATCCAAGTTCAAACTGACCTATAACAGTTTGAATCAAATCATGCACCATAACACTCCATCATTTGGGGGGAGACATATTCATATTCATTTCTGAGTTTTGTATACCTCTTCTTCCCCCCATAAAATGTGGATCCAAAGTTTGGGCCTCATGTATCTATTGCCATCCTACATGGTTTTTTTTTTTCTTTTCTCTGTCTTCTCACGTCAACTTTTCTGCCCATATCCAAACTTGTCCTTTTCACACTGGTGCTACTAGTTTGTCATAGGGGACCTCATCAATGAACAGCACCTGCTACTGGGCCACTTCGAACATTAACCTGCCATTTTTATGTTACACATGGTTTTAGGATAATGATGCTTGTGACATACTCTATAAACAAATGTATATACTGAGAATGTAGCCTCCCTCTTCCACAACAGCCAGTCACTTATAATTTTGTAAATTTAGTATAAAATGCTATCACAAATCAGAATGGTGGTAAAGACTACACAGGGGGTGAGGCTGTGGAGAATTAGACATGGGAAATTCAGATGCAGTCCTCATTACTACATCCAGTTAAAGCATTTTTACTTCCCTGTCACTGTGTTGATAAGCATGTGTTTTGAAACTAAGTTAAATTCTTTCTTTTTCTACTTTTGCTATGATGGTTCTAGAATCAGAAGTGTATGAGTAGCTTAGATGATACAGTAACTTTTTTGTAAAGTAACCATTTTGGTTCAGCCAAGATGATTATAATTAATCATGGGAATTAACTAGTTAATTAACTAGTTAAAAAGTTAAAGAAATGGTTAACTTTTAACTTTAGTTAAAAAAAAAAAGGTTAACTTTAACTTTTTTTTAAAGTATAAGTTAAAAGTTTAAGAAAATTATAATCCGGCTTTCCCAGAGTTTTTCCTGACACAGCCACTCTCCAGGACTTGCATGGAATGATATTTCTTTATTCAAACTCTTCTTGTTTGAGAGAGAGAGAGAGAGAGAGAGAGTGAGTGTAGTGTGCCTTCCTATGAGATATGATCTCTTAAGAACTACAAGTCCCAGAGTTCCTTAGTTCATGCTGGCATTTTCTGTGCTTTTGCAGAAGTCAACAGGGCAGCCAGTTGGCTGCAGAAGAGGGAACAGGCACAAACAAGCAGAGACACTGATGCCAGTAAGGGTGGGAGCAGGTAGTGAGGGTGAAGCAGATGACGACTTTTTTTTTAATTTTAATGAAGATCAGAACCAGCAGCCCAGGGCCCAAGAAGTTAAGCATTACTTATCATCAGTGAGAAACTTATCTGAGATATTACCTACTATGAAAAAACTATTCATCCACTATAACACAAGCATTCCCTCATCTTCCCATGTAGAGCGATTGTTCAGTACTGGGGGCTTAGTTTGCAAGACAGAGTTTGCAATTCTTAGTTTGCAATTTAGTTTGCAAGACTTAGTTTTCGCTGTGTTTCACGTATTTCTCACAAATCAGCTTAACTTTTAACTGGTTACTGTCTTTTTAACTTACCTTTTAACTAGTTGAAAGTAGAAATATTTAACTTTTAAGTCAAGTTAATTTAAAAGGATGCCAACTTTTAACTTTACTTACGTTTTTCATAAACTTTTCCCATGACTGATTATAATACAAGCATGGTTCTTCAGGTAAACTAATTACTCTGAGGAAAGGTAAGTACAATAACACTGCGCTGTTTTTTCTCTCTCTTTTTCCCAGTACTAATGACACTTTTAGAAAGGTGTAACTAGTGTGAGTATTCTCCCTTTAGTGGAGCTACATTTCATAGATTTCATAGGCATTAGGACTGGAAGGGACCTCAGAAGATCATCGAGTCCAGCCCCCTGCCCCAAGGGCCGGAAGTCAGCTGGGGTCAAAGGATCCCAGGAAGATAAGTGTCCAAATGCTTCTTAAAGGTGTCTGGAGTAGGTCCTCGTACCACCTCTGGAGGGAGCCTATTCCAGGCCTTGGGGGCTCAGACAGTAAAGAAGTTTTTCCTTATTTCCAGCCTAAAATGGTCTTGGAGGCGTTTGTGACCAATGGACCTTGTCATCCCCTGGGGTGCTCTGGTGAACAGGTGTTCCCCAAGATCCTGATGCACACCCCTCCTGTCCTTGTAGGCAGAGTGATACTGGAGAGAAACCCTAGTTCAAATTCACACACACACAAATACACACATGGAACACAAGGGTTTGGAAATGCATTTAGCTTTGTATATTCAAAATAATAAAAAAACTGTTAACCTTAAAGAAATTATAAACATACATGCACTCTCACCTTAAATCCTCTAGGATTTTTGCCACAGGTGCCTGACAGATGGTGCTGCTGTTCCCAGCTGTTCTCTACTTTTGGATGCACCAGGCAAATTGAGAAAACTCATCACCTGATGGATAAACTCAGTGAATCTGATTGATGAACCTGTGAAGGGTGAAATAGGGTGGGAGCTGCTTCAGTCAAATAGGAAGACACAGAATTGATTCTGAGATGATTTGGACCATGCACATAGAAGCTAGCTATACAGCAACTGCCTAGGCACCAAAAGTTTCTTTTCT
The DNA here is from genome assembly GCF_001723895.1 of Crocodylus porosus. Lineage (NCBI taxonomy): Eukaryota > Metazoa > Chordata > Crocodylia > Crocodylidae > Crocodylus > Crocodylus porosus. The sequence goes on along the minus strand of NW_017728947.1, from coordinate 51,231,968 downwards.
TTTAGTATATTCTATACCTGCAAGTGCTACCTTTCTCCCCCTTCTTAGAACAAAAACGGAGCATGGGAAAAAGAGGATCATCAAACCATGACATTCTGTTTCAGCTGAAACACTTTCCCTCCAAAAGTAACACAGGAAACAAGAAAGAGGATCCCCAACTATTCACACTCCCCACAAAAGAACATCCTCCAGCCAGTGTCTAAAAATACACACTATAAAGTAAACACAGACATCATTTGCTTTAAAAACAAACAAACAAATCGGAGCTGCTACAACTTATCCAGAATAAAGTGGTCAGTGCAAAATATAGCATAGATAGAAGCTTTAAAAAAGTACTTTCAGTATGTAGGCTGCATTTGTAATATATACAGTAATATATGCAGTCTGCGCATGTAAATACACTGCATGTTAGGGGATAATCAAGCTTGCATAGAGAATGCCACATAACCACTGCAAGTATGGCAACTTAACACTGCTGGGATATCCTTGTGGCTTTGTCATCTTGGGCTTAAAGCATATTATCACATATTGATTGTAAGGTTTGTGCAAATGTCTTAGTTCAACGGCAGATCACTGCCCCAGGATTATTTTGTGGCTGTCTCTACTAGTCTTTTCTTCTTCCTCTCTTTCTGGCTGCTGAAATGGAAGGGGATTTTTTTTCTCCTCCTTCTCTTTCCACCTCTTTTCCAAGCAGCTTGGGAGAATGAAGAGGGACTGATTTATGTGCTAAGTATTCATTGCATCTAATGATGAATGGTCATCTAAAGGTGATCTGATTTATTTGTTAAGTATTTATGCTGGGTTTTTGGTTGTAGCCATGCTGGTCTAAGGACATAGGTAGGCAAGGTTCTTTGAGTAGATGTGATATCTTTTATTAGACCAACTGAGTAGTTGGAAAAAAGGTCTTAGCAGGCTTTTGGGCGCAATCACCCCTTTTCAGGCAGAGACTCCTTATGCCTGAAGAAGGGTGATTGTGCCTGAAAGCTTGCTAAGAACTTTTTTCCAATTACTCAGTTGGTCTAATAAAAGATATCATATTTACTCAAAGAACCTTGCCTGCCTAAATATTTATTAAATTAATGAAATAGGCTGCTTCCTTTGAAAGCATATGCCTTCCTTTCTGGTGCTGCTGGGCTGTGCTTTCTGCCTAACTTCAGACTAACATGGCCAACTACCTTTCTCCAATTATTCTTTGTTAATCCGAGAGACGTTTTGTTCAAGCCTGGAGATTCCACCAGAACTGCATGTGATGCTTCAAAGAGCCACAAGTTGTATGTTATTTATGCAATAGATTTTTCTCATCTGAAATTAGATAGCTTTCTGACTTCCTGGAAAAGGCCCTGTGCTCTATCAGGTCAGACAGAAGTTGTTGCTGGTCACCATCCTTATTCAGAGAATGATTCAGAGTAGGACTGATATCTGTGTGTTAGAGGGTGAGGGGAGATGGTTTGCCAGTTGTATAAAACTGTGTACAAAGGAACTAAGAGGTGTTGTTATCCATAGTTCTTGCTGAGGGTAGGAGAGCTTTTGGTCATCAGCACCACTGAGGTGGTAATTCCCTAAATTATTTTCCTTTATGCACTGGAATTGGTTTTGTCTTTAGATATCATAACCAGAATTGCTTAACAGAGCTGAGGAGCACAAAATAACTTCCTTATTGTATGTTCTCCCAACTTTCATCCTGATCCATTTAGTCATGGCATGAAGCCCGAATTTCCTGGCGTCAAGCATGAATATACAGTGCTTTAGACTGACAACAGCAAGACTGCTACAGGTTTTGCATCACAAAACAACATGGCTCCGATTGTAGCTTCAGCTGGGGCCATACCTCCTCTTGTGAAATTCTCTGATGTGATATCAATAGTGCCATGTGAAGCACCAGGGTCCTGTCCCATTATGTGCACTTACTCATTGTTCCCTTGGTTACTCAGTACACTTGAGTCTAAAAGAGATGATACAGAGGAATCAAGATGGGAAGGAGCAGAACTGCTGTTTATGGAGCATGCTTGGATGTCAGAGGCAAGGGTGAAACAATAGGATTCAAACTGCATGGGGAACATTGTGATACTCTGCTCATGATACTATCTGTATTGAGACAGACATCCAAAGAAAATAAAGTTGTTTTGGCCCTAGAGACAACGCTCCCCTGAGGCATACCCAGCATTTGCTGCTGGTGTGGGAGGGGGAGAGGCTTCTTCTGCTCTCCCCTCCTCCTGGACCACCAAATTGGCTACTTAACCTTACTAATCACAGGTGCTTAGATGCATCCTGGAGCTGTCAGCATCCAAAATGTCTTCGTTTTTGTCTCTCTCATGCACATACACCCTCCCACACACTGCAGACAGAGACCCTGGGTCCTGCTTCTAGCTGCTGTGGCTTGCTAGAGCAGGAAGGTATTTGATTAATTTTGGGCACAATTCATCATCAGGGTAATGCCAGTAAAACCGAAGGAGCATCTGTAGAGATGAGTGCAACCCAGAGTATGGCAGCCCTGGGAGAAGCCGCGGGTTCTGGAGGGAATGAGCCGGGAGCTGAGGGAATGATTGGGACCTGGCGGATTGAACCGGGAATGAGGGAATCGATCCAGGAACTGGGGGAAATGATCAGGGGTTGGGGGACTGAACAAGAGCTTCTTCCCCCAGTTCTTGGTTTGATTCCCCAGCTCCCCGCTCATTCCCCCCAGACCCTGTGGCTTTTCCCGGGGCTGCCAGCACTGCCTGCCTCACCCCGGGGGAGCAGCTGGATGAGCCATGGCTTTTCCCAGGGCTGCCAGCTCAAGCTGGGGCTCATCCAGCTGCTCTCCCAGTTGCTCCCACCGGCACTGCCTGCTTGTATAGTCTATGGCTGAATAATTTTGGATGCAGCCAAATCAAATTGGGACAGTGATTCGAATCACCAAGTCCTCTGAACCACCAAATCCGAAGCGAATACTTTCTGCTTTGCACAGGCCTATCAGCCACCCCTTGCTGTTCAGTTCCTTCCCTCCACCTCCAGATGGGGCAACTCCTCGGTGCAAAGGGGCCATGGTAAATTTATCAAAGCTTGGATATCATTATTTTGACAGACGAGGATGATGCACACACTCCCCTGCCTGCACCTTCCCCATGTGCCCTGTACAGGTTTGTCCTGCACAGGGGGCTGGGACAAAAGAGAAGTTCCTGCTGAAGGAGCTGACTGCCACTTCATGGTCAGAAGAGACCTGTGCTAAGAGGATTTTTTCCAGGTGTGGCTCCTGGGGGAGTGATTGCCTCCTCCCTTTTTAAATGTTGTGGCCTTGTATCCAGTCCGCTTTCCTCTCACAAGTACTCCCGGTAGCAGGATGCTTCCCTTCCCCCACATCCATTCCTTTGGAGCCGTCTTCCCTCTGCTGTTGAATATCAAGTGCTTTGGGCCAGTTGCCCTGATGAGTGGGGGTTGGGGTTAGGACTTGGATTGACCCCCCCCCCCGAGACAGAGCGGAGCCAGGGTGGATGGGCTATTTTAAATTGCGTGGTGACAAGCTCTTTTTTTCCCCTTCTCTTTTTGTTCCCAGAGGATGGCTGGGGAGGTTGGTTGTTGTGCCAAATGCTTGGAATGTGGTTTTTCTCCTCTTCTTCCCTTAAAAGAGTGAAAAGTTTGTGCTCTGAATGATGTTAATCGGGAATGTAAATCCAGACTGTGGCACAGCCCCCGTGGGCTCACGTACCAATTGGAGTGTAAAGAGAGAGGTATCCCTTTCCCCAAACTGCCCCTGCCCTCCCTGCCCCCCCACCCAATTACTCTTTTTTGTCCGATCCCATTTGTATAGAAGTGTGAGAATATAAATGAGTGAGCATGTGTGTGGGTTGGTTCAAATATAACATGACTGAAAATAGCAAGAGCTGTTCCCTTAAACTGATGTGGCCAGGCCCTAGCACAGATGCTGGGAGCATCCCCAGTATTAATACAATTCAGTTTGTTGACTGGTTGCTACAGGAAAGAAGATAATAATCCCATTGTGTATCTGTCAAAGGTGACTACTACTCATTTAGATATAGCCATGTTGTGTCCTTTGGTCCTTATGGTCCATTTCTAAACCGGTGGCAGGGTCTTGTGTAGTGTGATGCCATCTCTCTCTTCACTCCTGGGTGAGGCCCAGTCTTTTCTCACAGTGATTTAATGAGATGCTTCCTTATGACTCCTGATAATGTGGGGAATACTTCATCTTGTTCAGAATACACAGAAAGGCTCAGAAAGAATCATTTTCCAGCTCCAGGATGGTGATAGGAATAAGCTAGTAGAAGTCAAGGAGAAAGATACATAGACGCCATAAATAGGGTCCCACCCCAGTGGGTGAGCATGAACAGGAGCGGGCCTGGTTTCTGGACCCTCATAGATCTGGGCATTTGCCAGTTTGTCTAAGGCAGCACCTGCCTGCAGGAGCTTCAGAAAACTTTGATACTTCTCCACTTCCTCCTCCGTGAGAAGTGATGGATGAAAAGCCAGGAGGAGGAAGACAGAATCAATTTTAGTGGGGAAGAAGAGCTGGGAAACAGTAATGGAGAGAAAGAAAGCATGAGTACAGGTCCTGACAAATCCCAAAGTGCTACTGAAACTAATACTGATTGGCTCTGAGGGCAATAGGGATAAAATAATAAAACTTGCCCTCAGTTTAAAATGGCACTTTTGATTGTGCAATACTATGTTCATCCTTCATCTCTGGATAATATAACACTACTTCAGGACGTATTTTAACCCACTGGCAATATTTTACTGCATTTGCCCTCCAACCCATCAATATTTGTATAGCATTAAAACTCTTCTTTTTATCAACTTCACCAGACCTTGCTGATGCAGCACTGAAAGTCTGCAAAGAGCCGTCTGCTTCTACTTTGAGAGATGAGATGAAAGGTTAGAGGGGGTGGAAGGCAATAGCATGAGCAATTCAGGTCAGGTTACTGGCGAATTCCTCTTGCAAGATAAGTGGAAGCCCTCTGAAAGGTAATTATTGGAAAGCGTAAATTCCTGAGATAACCTGTCCAGGAAGAAATACTGACAGGAGCAGAGGCCATGTGTTAAAGGCTAGCCATCACTTTAGGACTATGGGGTATCCTTTCTGTCTCATTTTTCTGTAACCTCTCCTTGCCTTGACAGCTGGCTTTCTTGATTCTTTTTCTTCAGCTACTTGCTGATTGTTTCCTGGCTCAGATGATGGAAAGCTTGGATGCAAGTCTCTGTACGGTCACAAGGGGAACTGCTGGATAGGGGAGCTCTAAACCCCTTTTCAGTTGCATTCCATTTTGGGTTTTCTCTGGTTGTTACTCTTGGATCTGGGTTTTTTTTTTTGGTGAGATCACAAGTGGCACACTAAACCGCTACTCCCTTCTCCTGCCAACATATTTTGATATAGGAAAGGCATGAACTAGATATTAGTGACGACCTGGATGGACTTTGGCATAGAGCTACTGAGCAATGAAAATCCTAAATTTGATTGTTATGGAAAACGCTTAGATGGGAAGGAACCTAACTTGAGGAGGAAAGATGGCACAAGGCTAGAGGACAAGAAAATTAGGTTTTCTTCCTGTATGGCCCCAGGTGGACCATTTGTGAGTGTACTTATCTTTAAGCTGGGACTAGTAGTACCTACATACATCATATAGCCATTGGTCAATTGATTAGTTATTCTCTTATGATTTCCAGATCACAATTCTGTAGCTTCCAGGTTTGAGTGTTGCAGTCCCCTCTAGTTCGAAATGCAAATGGAGGGGATAAATAAGCTCTTGATAGTCCAGCCTGATGTTTGAAACCACACAGGTCAACGTGAGTCTGCTGCCCCAGTGTCCCAATCGCCAAGGCTCCAATTAAGAAATATATTTAGGCATTAGCTATAATTTATCATAATCTATCAAAGACTGTAGCCATCTGCTTAACTTTGACTTTAATGGTACTTAAGTGTACGGTTTCTTAAGTAATTTGATGAGTCGGAGCCTAACAGCCAGCCATTATAGGGTCCTAAGTTTAACCTTCAAAGAACACATTGCATAGGTAGGCCTGAGCTGACTTGAGACTCTTTTGTCCCTCCATGATTTGGATCTACTGTGACAAGTGGAGCTTTCAGGAACAGTGAATCTTCATGGTATATGACCTAGTGCATGGTGCAGCAAAATGCCTTCCACAAGAATGACCCCAACCCCCGCCACTGTGCAAATGAATGTAAGCTCCATCTCCTCTTCTCTTTTACACAACTAACTGCCCCTAAAACAGTAGCAGAATCAAAAGATGATTGGGGTGAGTGGGAAGAAGGGAAAGAAAAACAACAGAAAAAATTTGCACAGGGAAAGCAGAGAGAAAAGCAAACTTTAATTTCGGTAAGGGGTTCCCTGAGGGTGTTGTGCCTGTATGTTTCTTCTTGACTTGTGCCAGCTAATTCCCACTGAATGCATTATAAATACCTAGAGAGGTAAGGACACAGATGTTTTCAACATGCCTCAAGAACCTCAGCATTGATGAATTGTACATGTTCAAAAGATTATTTTCTCTACCCACCTGGAATGTGCCCTGGTTTTAACTCCATATTGCACTCCAGCACAACAAGATCTTGCTTTCGAATTTGGAGTTGCCCCAACTTAGCTCTTTAAACATCCCATTTCTTCTCCTGTATGGAACTGGTATTGATTGCACTTGATGATCCAATGTGTCTCTTCCATCTCTGATTCTCCTTTATGGAACTGTAAGAATGCTCTAGGGTTGGAATGCTTCCTACCTGTTGTCTTTCTGCTTGGAGGCAGAATCAATTATTGATGGAGGGAGGGGAAATTTTATTCAGAATCTTCCCCAGGCTGTTCTTCTGTCTTGTTTCATTACTATGTTTTGTGCATGATATGACCACATATTCTGAGTCAAATGCATCCCTGCTGTGAATCCATCAAAGCCACTGGAATTATATGAGTGACACTTGTCTTTGTATGTTCAAAAGAAATAATAAATAAAAGACACATAGCCCTAATTTTCCAAGCTAAAGATTATTTTTAAGAGCGCAGATAATTTAATTTTCTACCACAAGTGTTTGCTGTGTGATTAGTAATTATTAACTAAATAGAATAGGTTTGAATGTGTTCTTATGTATATTTATTGTACTAAGTGTATTATATCATGGTGGTGGAACTGTAACTATATCTACTGAGGATCAGTGATCTGTTCTTGAAGTATTTTTATTTGTGGCTAAACTGTTTGCAATTTTTCCATGGTTAATCTCAAAAGTCAAGTAAACACAATTTTTTTAGCTTGTATGAATGTATTCAATTCCAATTAATTCTCCACTGACTTACTCCTTGTATGATCACCATCCCTTTTACAGAATTGGATATAAAAGTCTGAGGTATAACAACAGTTGCAAAGTGACCATAGGCAGCAGAAAACTGAGCTTCTAAAAACTGAGTGGATAGACACCTGGAATTTTTTCCATCATTATCAGTTCTGCGTGGTAGGGAAGTTAGCTTACCTTTTTAGAAAAATCATCACTATTTTGCAACTAGCATAGTTATTTAAACCCATGCAAAATGCTGCTATTCTGATTGAATGGCATTTTATACCTAAGTAAAAAAGTACAAAAGGTACAGTCTTTATCTTCAAAGACAGCTTACCGGTGTCACTGAGGCTAAAAATAGTCACTGCATTTGTCCCAGGGTAAACCATTCTATCTTGGGGCAAAGTGCCATTGATCAGAGGTCTATATTCACTGTCCTGGGATAAAGCCTAAAAAGGTTCATGGGATAAGAAGTGTTAACACTTATCCTAGGACATTGAAAGTTTGTTTGAACATTTATTCTAGAATTGCATAATTGAATCCAGGGCTGTCCAACTGGCAGCCCATGGGCCACAAGCAGGCAGTAAGGAGTTAAATTCACAGATTCACAGACATTTAGGGCTGGAAGGGACCTTGTGAGATAATCAGGTCCAGCTCCCAAGCTGTGGGCAGGAAGGAAAGCTGGGGTGCATCCAGTCTCATTTTGAAGATCTCCAGGGTAGGTGCCTGCACCACCCCCACTGGGAGTGTATTCCAGAATCTGGTCACATGAACCATGAAGAAGTTTTTCCTTATATCCAGTCTGAAACTTTCTTTTAGGAGTTTATGACCATTGCTCCTGGTTTTTCCCTGGGGCAGTTTAGTGAACAGTTGTTCGCTTAGCCCCTAATGCTCACCTGTGATATATTTGTAAGCTGCCACCAAATCCCCCCAAAGTCTTCTCTTTTCTAGGCTGAACAGTACCATATCTGTCAGCCTTTCCTTGTATGGCTTGCCCTTCAGGCCTCTAATCATACAAGTGGCTCTTCTGTGGATTCTTTCAAGCTTCTCCACATCCTTCCTGAAGTGTGGTGCCTAGAATTGGCTGCAGTACTCCAGCAATGGCCTCACCAACGCTGAGTAGAACGAGAGAATAACTTCCTTAGTTTTGCTTGAGATGTATCAGTTGATGCACGCCAGCATATTGTTTGCTCTGCTGAGAGGGGGTCTGGTGGCCGTCTATAAACTGGCCAAGGGGGACCAGCAGGCAATGGGAGAGTCCCTGTTCCCCAGAGCACTACCAGGAGTAACCAGGAATAACAGTCATAAGTTGAGTAAGAGTAGATTCAGGCTAGACATCAGGAGGCGTTACCTCAGTCAGGGCGGCTAGGATTTGGAACCAACTTCCAAGGGAAGTGGTGCTCACTCCTGCCCTGGGGTTTTTCAAAAGGAGGCTAGACAATTACCTAGCCGGGGTTGTTTGACCCCAGCATTCTTTCCTGCCCCTGGCAGGGGGTCAGACTTGATCTGCTCAGGTCCCTTCTGATTCTACCAGCAATGAAACTATGAAACTGTAGCATCACACTGGAGCCTCATATTCATTTTATGGTCAGGTATGACCCCCAGGTCCCTTTTGGACATGGTGCTAGCTAAGCATAATACCACCGAGTCTGTAAGTTTGTGGTGGATTTTTCTTCCCCAGATGCACTTCTCAGTGTTGAACAGCATCTAGTTCTGATCTGCCCATCTAACTAATCTGTCCTCCTGGATCGTCAACCTACCCTGATGCGTGGCCACACTTCTCCAGAGCTTAGTCTCGTTGGTGAACTTTGCCAGTGTGCTTTTCACTGCCATATTCAGATCATTGATGAAGATGTTGAAAAGCACTAGTCCAAGTATCGAACCCTGGGGAACCCCACTAGATACCAGGTCGACACAGATCTGTCTATTAGTACTCTCTGGGTCCAAACCTGCAGTCCGTTTTCCACCCATCTGACCATTGAATTGTTGAACCCATAGTCCCCTAGTTTTATCTTGAGAGCCTCAAAGGACACCAAGTCAAGGGCCTTCCTAAAGTCCAAGTAAATGATGTTGACCACACTTTCAACCCCTAGGCTCCTACCCTGTTATTTCTCCCTCATCACTTCAGCTGCAATAGCAGCCAGAATCTCTATGCTGATGCTTCCTGCCGCAGAGCTGAGGGTGAACCTGAGGTGTGTGGTGCAGCAGGGCATGGGGAGTGTTGGGCGGTCATAGGTGTATGGTGCAGCAGTGGTGCATCTGCACAGGTGCATGGTGTAGCAGGGAGGTAGGGTTGTGGACATGCAGTGCACTGGAGAGGAGGGTGTGTGGGTATGTTGTGCAATGGTGACAGGGGCATCCATGGGGTGTGCAGCTTGGGAGTGCTGTAGCTTGCACTGGTGCAGCCTGTGGGTCAGCCAGCTCCTGACTGCTTGGAAACTGGAAAGCCTTGATTGAACCAATGACAGAAAAGTGGCAGTGCATTCAGCTGGTCACTAAACCTTCATTAGAAGGGTGATATGTGTACTCCGGGATGAATGTGGGCATGACTTGTCCAGAGACAAATGCAACGTCTGTTCCTAGCCTGAGACCAGTTTTGCTAGGATCAAGTTTACACCACAGAGTGTTGCTGTTGTATGTCAGCATGGGGTATGGGGAAAAACCTGTATACCCTGTGGTGGATGTAACTATATTGGCAAACATCTGGCATAAACACATCTGTGCTGGCAAGAGAGTGCTTTTGATATCCTAGTTTACATTACATGGGGAGGTGACATAGCTACACTGGCAGAAAAACACCTTCTGTTGGTGTATGCTCCCTCCTTGCTAGGAGGCCTGGCCACAGGGGTCTTGTAGTGTAGACAGTTTGCACAACTCACCAGTGAGGCAGACAGGTAAAATTAACTTATGTTGCATGTGGGGGCACTGAAGAAAATTGAAATTAGCTGCCATGCTCAGCATCACAGAGGGAGTCAAATTAGAGCCAGGATTACAACTTGAGGCTGCTGGCTTCCATATGTGCAGTCAGACCAGCAAACTGGATTTCCTCCAGGTCTACTTTCTCCAATTTCAGGATTCTGAGATGGAAAAGATGGGGAATTTGAGACAGTGAGCACTGGATTGAAAGATTTAGCCCTTAACTGAATATGGCTATAGATTTGTGACTGCATTAACTTAACCAGATTTTTTTTGTCTTCTTAAAACCCACTGCTTGAGATGCCCCTTTAAAAAATGTCTTGCAGGCCAGTCATGTGCTATCTAGTAATTTTATTTAGGTTTTCATTAGTCCCTATCATTAGTAACTGGAGAGGGAGCATGAATGTCTTGGTAAGGCTAGCACCAATCTAATGCTGTCTTCAGATGCAAAAGGGGTCTAGGCTATTGCTTTCTACACCTGTTGTAGCTTAATTGGATGATATGGCACCTCTTTAAAACAGAAGCTGTGGCCTGAGAAAGAATAGATACACCAAAATATCCCCAAGGAGTCTGCCTCTGAGATTAACCTAATTGGTCACTGTGCTGAGTCTAATAGACCCATACAGATTATATACAATGCCTGTCTCTGGAAAGATACTAGTTACCCTGACATGTGCTGTGGAGACAACTGCTTTTCGGTCCCCATGGAATGGAGAGAGGAGAGGAGGAAGAGGGGATGTGGGAAAATTACATCCAGTGCTATTGTATATTGTTCATTGCCCACATCCCTGAATACTGCCTAGAAATTGACCTTCTAAAATAACTCAGCTGACCAGTGATGGTCATTGCCTTGTATGTGGTAGTAACTGTGCCTAGCTAACAAAATTGAATGTTAACTCCATGGTGCAGAATAATGTAGTGCTTTGCTCTTAGAATCATTAACTGGCATCATCACCTGATGTTGCAGCACATTACACAGATCTTCCACTGACCAAAGGTTCCCCACAGCTTCATGCCAATGGTATAAATTAGAGTGGCTCCTTGGCTTCCTTTAGTAATATGTGGTCTGTTCTGGAACTGGCTTGGGAAGCTATCTTCAACCTTCTTGATGGCTCCCTCACCTTTGCACCAGGTACAATGTACAGTGGAGCCTTGGCTCTGGTGGGATCTTTGGACATTACTTCAATGGATTATTATTACATCCATATACTGACTTTCAGTCAGATATATGGACTACAGTTCATATACTCTACTAATTACCAAAATGGCATAGTGGGTATTTTTTTCTATGATTTTTCCCTTGATTTATTAAACTAATTTATTTTTCTTTATTTTTAACTATGGAACTGCCTTTTCTGTTTCTCCTTTGAGCAGTTTGCAAATGTATGAGAAATCATAGATGGTTTAAAAAAAATGCTAACTACGTATCTGTGGAAAGTTGCATAATGTATGACTTTGCCCCCACAGTAAAACAAAGCCACTTAATAGCTATAAAGGTGAGATGGATGTTTTATATGTTTGATTGACTTTGGTCCTAGGAGAGCAAGAGAGGCTAGGACACAAGTATATGCATCTGTATGTGTTTTACAAAAAGAGAATTAATGTTTAATACCCCAAACCCCCATTTTGCAACCAGGTTAGGTCATTCTGTGGCTTTTCTGGAAATATCTGTTTTGCCTTTGCTCTTTTTTACATCTTTTTACATTGTTCAGGGACGTTGTATGAATCCCTAAAGACTATTGCCTCTTGAACAATCTCAACTGACCACTAAGTGAAAACTGAACCTACCAATCATTGTTTTGGTTTACCCTCAGATCGTCTCATAGGATTTTGAGGACATCTGTTGCATATGGCCCAGCATCAGGAAAGGCAGTTTTTTGTTTTTCTGTCTCCCTTATTTAATGTACCTGTCCTCATTTTTAAAGGGCTTATGACCATGGTGTTTATAAAATCTAGAGAGAACAGCCCAGAAGAGCAGTCAGTCCTCCATTCTCCTTTAATTATTGGGTACACTTTGGACATACCATTAGACCTTCTGTTCAGGTCCTCTGAGGGATGTTAGGGCATACAGTAAATCTTGCAGCATGACCTGTGGGTGGGAGGAGTACAGCTTCTTGTTTTCCTAAGGAAGATTTCCAGAGCCCAGGGCCTATTGTTGAGAAGATGCTTTCTCTGCCAGGTGAATACCTCAGCTGTATTAAACATAGACTTTTGGAAGAGTGTAGCTGGTGTGTTCGACCCAGGAAGAAGAGGCAGTTTCTGAGGTGGCATGGTCTTATCCCATAATGGACTTTATAAAGTGATATGCACCTGGAGAACAGTGAGTGTAGCTGGTGAAGTACTGTTATTACATGAGTGCTTTTGGTTTCAGCTTTTGGTTTCTCTGAATAGGATATGGGCTGGCACCTTGTGTACTTAGTTGTGTGTTTGTTGAACTTCTCATCCAGGCCAAGGAAAAGTCCCAGCAGTCTGGCCTGGAAGTGAGGAACACTTGGGATCAGGCTAGCATTTAGCAAGAATTGCAAATGGTGTCATTTTGCTAGTTGGAGATGGAAGGAGGCACTTTTGGGGACTGCTTTTGTGTAAAGTGTCTGTAACCTGGGTGGTGGCCCAATAGTTGTGACCCCTGCCCAATATCAGGGATGGTGTGGTGAGAGTGGGGCAGGGCTTCCGGCCAGCACCAGTTTACTTTCCAGCTGGCCCCTGCTCCCCACAGAGCAGCCCGTAGTCCCAAGAAGGTCTAACACTTAACTGATTTAACTATTTACACTTTATTTACAAAACAAGAATAATAGGAAAGGTTATTTACAAGTGAACTTAAATGGCATAACCAGAATCACAAAACGAACCAGAATGCATTAGTCAACCCTTGACTCAAGAACCACAGGTAGGGTAACTGGCAGCTTTCAGCCACTGCTGAGGTGCTACCACAAGGAAGCAAGGTGTTCACTCCCAGTAGCTCCAGCAGGCTTCCCAATAAGCGACAGACTGCAACAGGTTAAGCTCTTCTGGTCTGCAGCAATGAAATTGTATCAAACCCCAACCCCCCAAAGAAGCTGAAGGGTGACCCTCTGTGGCAACCAACAAGCAACAGAGTAGGCTCCTGCAACAATCTGCATGACTCAAGCACAAAGCTCAGGGACTCCATCTGATGACAATCAGCTGCAGAATAAGGGACAGGACTGAGTCCCCTCTGAAGCCGTCAGTGGCAGAGGGGGGTTGGCAGCACATCAGCTCCCAGAGGTCACTGCTCTAAACCCCTGCTCCAGATGACTAGCCGGGCACCTCAGATGCCTCACCAGTCCTGCTCTGAGCACCGGTCTGCACCCCAAGCTTCTGGGGCCCCTCATCCTGGCACTCTGCTGTTCCTCAGGATCCCAATGCCTTGCCTGCTGCTGTCCTGCTTCCCCAGGGAAGGTGAGGGGTTTCCTCAACTCACTGGCTCAGCTCCCTGCTCCAGATAAGGATGCCACCTGCACTCCTGGCCTCTGCTGCTTCTGCACAGTGGAACAGCAGGGCTGACTGCCACTCCTAGCCTCCGGGATGCATGGCATGTCCAGTACACTGCAATGGGGTCTTGGGGCACCAGCTGTCTGCTCCAAGCCCTGGCTGCTGCTCTCTCTGCTGCAGGGCTGGAGGCACTGCCAACTGCTACTGCCTTCTTCTCCCAGGACCTTCAAGGCTCTTCAGCAGGGTCTCTGCTCCCTCTGCCAGGTCAGCTCACCTCAGCTCTTCTTAGGCCTCCTGTGTCATTCCCCGGAGTCACTGTCAGCAACCCTCACCCACCACTTTGGCTGCTGGTTTTATCCCCTCTGGCAGTCCCTCCCTGGCTTGCAAATGGGCCAACCAGGGCTCAGGGTGGTGGGCCCCCAACTCTGGCCATCCCTCTTCTGTGCAAATGAGGGGATTGAAAACCCCTTATTTCCATTGGCTTCTCCTTTTCCACAGGGCAGGGCTCCCCGGCTCCACCCTTGGGGTTGCTCAGAGTTCACTGGCACTGTTTCTAGCCCAGGGTAAGTATCTCAAGCCAATCTGCTGAGCCCACATTGGCAGTCTGTTACATGTCCATTCCAATTTATGATCCAAGGACATGCACTGCCTTAGCTCACCAGTACTTCATAGCACATTCCACATCCAGCAGGTACTTCTGTGTTTCTAGGGTTCATTCGAGCTGGCTGCCTTTCCTTTAGGCTGCATGTGATTCCTGCATTGGACTAACTTGGCACGGAGGGAGGAAATCAGGAAAGCCAAAGTGCTAGTGGAGCTGCAGCTAGCAAGAGACGTGAAGGGTAAAAAGAAGGGTTTCTACAAGTATGTCAGCACAAGAGAAAGATCAGGGAAAGTGCAAGTCCCTTACTAAATGGGGAAAGCAACCTAGTGACAGATGATGCAGAAAAGGCTGAAATACCCAATGCCTTTTTCACAGATTCACAGAAGTTTACTGCTGGAAGGGACCTCATGAGATCATTGGGTCCAGCTCCCCTGCTGTGGGCAGGAAAGACTGCTGGGGTCAAATAACTCCAGCAAGGTGTGCATCCAGTCTCCTTTTGAAGATCTCCTGCCTGCACAACCCCCTCTGGGAGTCTGTTCCAGAGTCTGGTCACTTGAACCGTGAAGAAGTTTTTCCTTATAGCCAGTCTGAAACCTTCTTTTAGGAGTTTATGACTGTTGGTCCTGGTTTCCCCCCTGGGGCGCTTTCATACTTTCATAGTAGCTAGGGTCAGGAGGGACCTGATCAGATCATCTAGACTGACCTGCTGCCACAGGCAGGAATGAATGCTGGGTTCACAAGACCCCAGACAGGTGATCATCCAACCTCCTCTTGAATTTGCCCGAAGTAGGGATGAGGACCACTTCCCTGGGAAGTTGGTTCCAGATTTTGGCCACCCTAACTGTAAAAAATTGCCTTCTGATCTCTAACCTAAACCTATTCTCCATCAGCTTATTACCATTGTTCCTTGTCATCCCAGGTGGTGTTGGGGAGAAAAGGGCTCTACCTATTTGCTGTTGATCTCCCCTGATGAGTTTGTAGGCAGCCACCAGGAGAGACTGAGGCTGAACAGGTTCAGGTCCCTCAGTCTCTCCTCGTAGGGCCTGTCCTGCTGCCCTCTCACCAAGCAGGACAGGACAGGTTCAGGTCCCTCAGTCTCTCCTCGTGTGGCCCGTCTCTGAACCCTCTCCAGGCTGGCCGCATCCCTTTTGAAGTGCAGCGCCCAGTACTGGATGCAGTACTCCAACTGCAGCCTGACCAAAGTCACATAGACCAACTACGGCTTGACCAAAGTCGCATCACTAGCCCCTGATGCTCTTCCCTGATGTATTTGTAAGCTGCCACCAAATCCCCCCCGGAGTCTTCTCCTTTCTAGGCTGAACAGTCCCATATCTGTCAGCCTTTCCTTGTATGGCTTGCTCTTCAGGCCTCTAATCATATGTGTGGCTCTTCTCTGGACTGTTTCAAGCTTCTCCACACTCTTCGTGAAGTGTGGTGCCCAGAATTGGATGCAGTACTCCAGCTGCGGCCTCACTAATGCCAAGTAGAGTGGGAGAATAACTTCCTTAGTTTTGCTTGAGATGCATCGGTTGATGCATGCTAGTGTATTGTTTGCTCTGCTAATTGTAGCATCACACTAGTGGCTCATATTCATTTTATGGTCAATTATGACCCCTAGGTTCCTTTCAGACATGGTGCTAGCTAGTGTAGCACCACCGAGTCTGTAAGTTTGTTGTGGATTTTTCCTCCCCAGGTCCGGTGCTGTACACTTTTCAGTGTTGAACAGCATCTAGTTCTGGTCCACCCATCTAACTGATCTGTCTAGGTCTGCCTGGATCATCAGCGTGCCCCAAGGCGTGGCTGCACTTCCCCAGAGCTTAGTGTCATTGGTGATCTTTGCCAGCATGCTTTTCACCCCAACATCCAGATCACCAGGTCAACATAGATTTGTCTATTAGTACTCCCTGAAGCCAGTTTCCCATCCATCTGACTGTTGAGTTATTGAGCCTGTAGTCCCCTACTTTTCCCTCCAGCCTCATGGGACACCAAGTCAAAGGCCTTCCTAAAGTCCAACAAATGATGTCGACCTTATCTTCCTTATCCAGGTGGTGAGTAACCTGGTCACTGAAGGAGATGACATTTGTCAGACATGACCTACCTGTGACAAAACCATGCTGGCTGTTGTTCAGAATTTTGCCTTCTATTAGCTTATCACATACTCCTTGAGAAATTTTTCATGGGATTGAGGTCAGGTGGATTGGCCTGTAGTTCCCTGGGTCCTCTCTTCTCTCTTTCCTGAAGATGTGCACAACCTTGGCACTCTTCCAGTCTTCTGGGACCTCTCCTGAGTGTCAGAAATTCTCAGAGGTTTGCCAGTGGTTCTGCGATTACTTAGGTTAGTTCGTTCAGGACTCTTGGATGCAGTTTATCCAGTCCTGCTGACTTATAGGTATCCAGCCCCTCTAGCTGTTCTTTCACTAGCTCTACAATCACTGTTGGTAGTTGATCATCCATGCTGTGACTATTCTGTGTCATATTTGCATTTGGAAGGCTATTATTCATAGACTGGTGGAATACAAATGTGAAGTACTGGCTTAGGAGTTCAGTTTTCTCCTTGGTGTCAGTGATCAGATGTCCAGATGCATTGAGCAGTGTTTCTATGTTTCCACCGTTTTTCCTCCTGTTACCTATGTACCTATAGAAAGACTTCTTATTGTCCTTGTTTTTTGGATGCTAACCTGAATTCAGTCACCACT
Source organism: Crocodylus porosus (assembly GCF_001723895.1). Lineage (NCBI taxonomy): Eukaryota > Metazoa > Chordata > Crocodylia > Crocodylidae > Crocodylus > Crocodylus porosus. Next base: position 51,215,041 of record NW_017728947.1, on the reverse strand, counting down.
TTTGCTTTTCTAATCTGCCCCCTACAAGTATGGGCCAGTCTTATGTAGTTCTCCTCAGTCTCACAAGTAAGGTCAACTCCCAGACTACTGCATCTGGCAGCACAGCTTGGGGTGGAGGTGAACAGTCAATAGTAATGAAAGAGCAGGTTAGGGACTATTTAGAAAATCTGGATGTGTACAAGTCCATGGAGCCGGATGTGATGCACCTGAGAGTGCTGAGGGAGTTGGCTGATGTGACTGCAGAGCCTCTGGCCATTATTTTTGAGAACTCCTGGCAATTGGGAGAGGTCCTAGACAGTTGGATAGTACTTATCTTTAAGAAAGAGAAGAAGGACCCCAACGTTCTTTCCTGCCCAGGGCAGGGGGTCAGACTTGATGACCTACTGAGGTCTCTTCCAACCCTAACATCTATGAATCTATAAGGAGGATCTGGGGAAGTACAGACTGGTTAGACTCATCTCAGTCCCTGGAAAAATCATGGAGCAGGTCCTCATAGAAGCCATTTCTAAGCACTTGGAGGAGAAGGTGATTAGGAACAGTCATCCTGGATTCACTGAGGGTCAGTCACATCTGACCAACCTGATTGCCTTCTATGATGAGAAGACTGGCTCTGTGAATGCAAGAAGAGTAGTGGACATGATTACACCTTGACTTTAGCAGAACGTTTGATACAGTCTCTCATAACATTCTCACAAGCAAACTAAGGGAGTATGTGTTGAATAGATGTACTATGAGGTGGATAGAAAACTGGCTGTATCATCAGGCTCAAAGGGTAGTAAACAATGGCTCTGTCTAGTTGGCAGCTCATATCAAGTGGAGTGTCCCAGGGGTTGGTCCTGCGAACAGTTTTGTTCAGTATCTTCATCAACAACCTGGAAGATGGGATGGAGTGCACCCTCAGCAAGCTTGTAGATGACTCCAAGCTAGGAGAGTAGTAGATATGCTGAAGGGTAGGTTTAATAGTCAGAGAGACCTTGACAAGTTGGAGGATTGGGCCAAAAGAAATCTCATGAGGTGTAATAAGGAAAAGTGTCAAGTCCTTTCTTAGGACAGAACAATCCCATGCACCACTGAGGACTGACTGGCTAAGCAGTCAGCGAAAAATGCCTTGGGGTTACAGTGGATAATAAGCTGAATATGAGCCAACAGTATTCATTTGCTGCAAAGAAGGCTAACAGCATACTAGGCTGCGTTAGTAGGAGCATTGGCAGCAGATTGAGGGAAGTGATTCTTCGCCTTTCTAGTCTGCACTGGTGAGGCCACATCTGGAGT
>NW_017728947.1:51200523-51213285 GCF_001723895.1 Crocodylus porosus | reverse complement strand
AAAAAAAAAAAAAAAGGATGTATAAAGCTGTGTGTCATCAATATACAGTTGGTATAACAGCCCAGGTCACCTCACAGTATCTAAAACTTTTGCATAATTAATTGGAAGCGTTGACAGGTCCAAGCTCCATGGAACTTTGCATACCAGGGCTCGTGGAGAAGAGGAACAGCTGCTCATCATGTGTCTCTTGGGATCTGCTGGACAGGAATGATTGCAGCCAGCTTAGTGAAATTCTCTGTGTTTGCCTAAACCTATAATTGAGTCAGCAGTACCTTGTGATCAGCCATGTCAAAGTTAGCGGATAGATTGAGTAATAGCCTGATTGATTAACCTTTGCCTCTGAAAAGGCTCTACATAAAATTGCTGTTTCTTTTCTGCATCCTGCGCTGCAGCTGGGCTGGTAGGAGCCAGATAATTTGCTGAGAGCATCTGTTACTAGACCTGATTTGCCACCCTCCTCCTTTCCCAAATTTTGCCAAGGTTTGGAATTGGATGTCAGTTAGCTGGTCTCCTGGTGTGAAGTTTGGGTCCTTGAGACCAGTTTCAAGTTTTACATCTTTCTGAGTTGCCCTCTTTACTGCCCCAAAATGGAGTAAATAAAACCTCACTAAGAATTCTAGTGATCATGGGGGGTGAGTGGGTGGGAGGTAGGAGTGACAGTGACTTCTGCATTTAAACTCAGCTACAGGCATTAGCGGACTCCAGGGAGAGATGGCTTCTTTGTTATGCAAGGTGGTTAATAATGTTTCTCTGTTTTCACCCCAACACTTCTGTTGTTTGTAATGAGTGCTACCTTAGAGGGAAATGATGCTGTATTAGAGAAGGCCCTGACCTTTGAAACCTAGATAAAATCCAGTTTTGAGTATGGAAATGTCTTGAATCTGGCAAGAACCTAACATCTGCCCTTTAAAGGCTTGCTTTTGAAGGCATAGAGTTCCTGGAGGTAAAGAGTGAGTGTGATCCATGCTGAGTTTGGCTGGTTGTGTGTTTTTAATAGGTATTATCTTTCCTTGGATTCTAAGCTAAGTACTGAAAGATGCTATATATTATGCCCAATTTGCAACTGTTGTAGCAATTGTAGAGCATCAAAGTGCACTGGATTTTCAGTAGTTTCCCTTATATGAAGGTAGCTTTGAGTGAGGTGGTGTAATGCCACTGTAGCAATGCCTGTCAACAAGAGGAAACTTTAGGGATGTGAAGTGGTTCAGTGCAGCTGGGGAGTGAGGTTTCTCTCTTCAACACTAGCCTATTTGTATTAAGTTTTCAGTAAACCCCTAGAAAGGGGTTTATTGTCATAGGTGTTGTGTGAAGTAACAATTTACCCTGAAGGATAGTTTAAAGGTTGAGAGGAAGGAAGAATTATGATCCATTGACCTCAACAGAAATTAGACAGGCTGTTAAAGATGAGTAGTGTATCTTCATTGGTCAACATTTAAAAGGACATTAACCTAACAGAGGTCAGGGGCCTGATCCTCCACATGGTTTCATGCCAGTGACACTTTGCTGAGCTCAGTATAATTGTACCAGTGTATCAGTGTCATAGGTGCATGGGGTGTATTATGTCCCCAACTTTTTTACAGTCCCTGCAGGAGTGTCAATTTTAACACTAGGCTGAAGAGCTCTGCTTTTTGCTGGAGGGAAACCTGTACTTCCTGTTGTCCTGACATGAGTCCTGGCTTTTAGTATTACTGTCTCTTGCTGTGGATCTTTCAGTAAATCCAAAGAAACTTGAACTCAAAGAGACGTATCCCTCTTGGAAACTATACAGCCAACAGGAGTTTGCAAAGACATGAGACAGGATTTTTTTAATAAAACAACTTGTATTAGTCAACTGGAATGCAGTATTGTAGGCTCCTTAGGTTAGGATGGAAAAGCAAAGCTTATACATGGCACTTTTACAGGTTCTTGTGGGGGGGAGGGGGGGGCAGCACTTTAATTAGAGTGGCTTTGAGAGCCACTCTAATTAAAGTGCTGTGATGTCTTGTGTATTAGCATCCCTGATCTTAAAAATGGTGGCAGGGGCACTTGAACTAAAGCTCGTTTGATGAGCTTTAGATAAAGCATGCCTGCCAGCACTTTTAAGTATGAGGATGCTGATACATGAGACTCATGAGGCTGCTGGAGTGTAGTAATTGCCATACTCTGACATGCTGGAATTCCAGTGCATTGGAGCAGCCTTTGTGTTCGTGTATAGGCAATCTAAGTGCCCATGTTGTCAGCATTACCTGCGTGTCTAGCCACTAGTGGCAAGGACTCCATCTGCCTCCTGGAACTGACCATCAATCACAAAGTTGTTTCCAGAGTGTCCTGCCTCCTCAGTTTATCCTTTCTAGGCCTAGTCATAGTATTTTAAACATGTTTTGCTTCCCTTCACCAGTTAGTTCTGAAAAGTGGATGGTCAATAGCTGCTCTTCCATTGAATTTCTAAAGTAACTCCTTTACATGGTGGCAATTCTTGATAGTTCTTTCCCAAATGTCTGTGTGACCAACCCCCATCTTTCATTCCTTGTCCTAGAGAAGTAATAAACCTGTGCAGTCCTAGTAGGTCTTCCTGGTTTAACTTAAACCAGAGTCCCCCAGCATCCCAGATGCTTTGCAGCCCTGGACTGGGCTGTCTGCTCCAGAGCAGGGCTGGCCCCACCCCTCTGCTCCCTAGCCGGAGCTCTGGCAGGGACTGTAGGTTCAGCAGCATCTGCTTGGCTTCCCCCTGATTCCCACCCCCCCCGCCACCACTCCCTACTCAGGCAGGGTTTCCTGCTCTCTCCTTTCCCAGAGCATGGACCATAGCCAGTATGTGCTATGCTAGCTAATGCTTAGAGGTGTCTGTGTAAGGCAGACAGGACAGTGTCTGCTTAGAGCTTTTTGGAGCTAATCAACAGGTCAGCTGGTAATGTCCTTTTTCCCCTTCCTTGAAAAAAGCTGTTTAAGAAGAATTTAAACTAATGAGAGAGGCTTTTGTTTTTTTGATGGGGTGCTAAACACTGTAGTATCAACTCCTTGCTGGCTCTTTGGCTGGTCAGGAGCAGAAAAGGGGGCGGGGGTGGTGCTCCCTAATTGGAGCATCCTGCTGAGGCCTGGCCATGCCCCCCCTCAGCTCAGCACTATGGAAGGGAAGGGAGGGCTTGCCCTAGTGCCCTCCAGCTTCTAGCCTGAGCCACTGCAGGGATGTGTCTACATTTTCTCAGTCCAGAGGGAATGTCTGTGCACTTGCAAACTGGTTCAGCCTTGCCAGGTTAGACTGACTTTCAAAGATTGAATCAATTCAGGCTGAGGCTTTTTGAATTACTGTCCCTAGCCAATATGATAGTGTATAGGGAAACTGAGCCATGCATACTTTTAATTAAAAAATAATTTAGAAATTTCCCAGGCAACTCACTTAGAAGAAGGAAAACTATAGTTTTGAACCAAGGGTGTCAGACTTGGAGAGCCAGAGTATAAAGTTCACTCAGTAGATGTGAACAGATATCTGTGTCAAATGTATGTAAGTTGCCAACCCCTAAATAGGGAATAATAAGAAAGAAGATGCTAACAATACAATTTTTTTCCACATTCTCTACAATCAGTGTTTATAGGAATGAGAAGCAGATATATAAGCACAGATTAGGGAAACTAGTTGTAAAAATATGTAATACCAGATGATTGAACTAGAAATAATGTTTACAATCAAATTCACTTTTCACTATAACTTGCGTTTGGTTACTTGTTCTTCATGGAACTTGGTCAGTGAAAATAGATTGGTCTTCCAAAGCTTTACTTAATTCTCTTTGACTCCTGATTTCCCTTCACACCTTTTGTTTTGTCTATTTAGAACTTTTATTCTTTGGGACAGAAGTTATGTTTCACTTCTGCATGTCTGGTCCCTACAGTAATGCAGTCATGAACTTCTAATAGCATTCTTTTCTCTCTTTTCTGCACGAGCTGCCATAGTCAGTCTTATAGCACTGGGGATGATGTTTGTATTTAAAGAAAACACACACACTGCTTCAAATTGAGCTTCTTTTAAAAAAATACTGACAATTCAGAATGGGCCAAATTCTCTCTTGTTGTAATTTCTGTGAAGACCAATGTAAAAATTAACAAGCAGACAAGCAAAAACAAAACCGCAGAGCAAAACAAAAAGGTCATAGATCAAGCTGTTTTTTGTAAGGTGCAACTGACATTATAAAATGTGGCTTTATTTTTCAAGCTTATTTTATTCTGTTCATTCTTAGTCTTCAGAACTAGAGTTGGACCAAATCCTTAGAGTCCAAATATGCAAGTCCCAACTTCTCAAGAGTCTGAGTAGTTCAAAATTTAGGGTTTTTGTTTTGTCTCATTATGAAGGATCCAACTGCAAAGTTCAAATTAGGAGGCAAACTTTCCTACAGTTCAGAGGTATTTGGACATGTATGTAAAAGAAACTTTGTTTTACAGGGGGGAAGCTCACATTTAAAAAACCTTAGATTAAAAATCTATCCCCCAAATAAACATCGCTCTCAGCAGAATTACACAAAGGATGAATTTGACCCACTAGCCTGTCAGCTTTTACTAATCATTAAATGCATTGGATTTTGGAAAACCTTTTCTTCCTCCATAGGAACAACACTTGCACACTTGACAGTGTCACTTTAGGCCAAATATTTAACATTCAAAGATTTACAATTAATTTTAGTCTTGCAGCAGGATGGAAACTGAATTAGTCTCCAGCTAGGGCTCCTATCCTGGTTGCTGTAGTTTATTCTTTTGAGTTTTTGTTAATACAGAATGGCTGGTAATCCTCATATTTCATTGTTGGGAGGAATTCTTAGCACAAAGAGAACCTATGCAATGGGTGACAGCTTGTTTTTATCCAGCTTGTATTCTTTTTCCTATAAAGTCCTTAGTTTTACTGAGCATCCCTGGTTTAATATGGGAAGGAATTTCACGTAGTACTTCTGGCTCTCAGGCATTTGTAAGAACTGTTAATTTTTGATCAGTTTGAGTCTCCTGGTTGCTAACATTGATTACAGAAGTGTACAAGCAAGCCAACTTTAATTACAGCTTTTAGTAAGCTTTCATGTCTTCTCAGTCAGTCTTCTTCTTAACAGGCCATGCAACTTTTCTTTGCTTCTCTTCCCTTCCCTTCTGGAAAAAGGGGCCTGGGATTTGTCTCTTTGGGTTCTGTGTACAAAGAACTCTCTCTGTATGTAGATCTTTGCCCTGCATGGTCTCTACATCCATAGCACCCTTACTGACACTATGCAGATGCCCTTCTCCTTTAGCTCAGCGAGGAAGGGGCCACCCCAGGTGCTGAGTCTAAGGCTAGTGGTCAGTGGAGGAGGATGGGGCAGTGAGAGATCACATTTGCCATCCACATTGTCTGCTGCAGGAAACAACTGGGCAATCTTCAGAAAAGCTGATGAAGTCCTGAGGCTGTATTAACTCTTGTGTGAAGGCCTTTTGTGCGGTGGGAATCTCTCTTTCTTCTCTTCCCTCACTTAGGGAAAACGCTAAGAGTCAGTTGCTAGCGCCTTGCTGAGGAAGAAGTTCCAGAGGGTACTAGGACGATGGTGGATGTTGGGGCCCCACCACTGGGGCTTGTTCCATGGACAGGGGTGTTTGGTGATGGACTGGGGAATGATCTGATGGGTAGTGGAATGACTTGATGGAAAACTCATGAAAGAAACCTTGTGGGACTTTCCAAATGTGGAAAGCTGAGAAGGGGAAAGCTTTCCACCCTGACCTCTGCAGTGATAACCCTGTGCCCTTATGGATGTATGAATTTGTTTCTTTTATATAATTCTATATGAAGGACCCCCAAAACACATTACAAACTATGGGCTAACAATCCATACTCTTAGTGTATGGTAATACTTAACTCTTTCATTCTCTTGACCCTGACAAGGACCACAGACAGTCACCCTTGTTCAGGGGATACACATCTCCAGATGTTCAGTGTGTGCCCTGCCTGGAAGCTTGAGTAGAGTGCTTTTAAAATAGGACAGCTTTTTTAAAGTTTCCCAGTTGTTCAAAGCACATTGGAGGTTGCTATAACATTAGAAACAAAACTATTGGTTTTCTCTCTGGACTGGCCGTGCTAGAAATAAAGTACTTTGTCTTCCATTACCCAGAGTCATCTCGTTTCTTGACTGATAAGTGTCTCGTTCCCCAAATGTTTACTCTTTTCATGACTCTTTGCACATCGTATGCTTCAGGAATGCCCTCTGCCAGAAAGCTATTCAGGTTAATTCACATATTTGGGGTGAATACATGAATTAGCACAAATTTAGCTATTGATTCATTTTTAAACCTACCCTCTGTCCCCTTCTTTCCTTGCCATTTTCAGGGAGGTCAGACAAATCTCTCTTATTCTCTGCTCTCTCCTCCTTTGTCAGACTCGGGGACCAGTTCTACAAAGAAGCCATCGAACACTGCCGCAGCTACAACTCCCGGCTCTGTGCTGAGCGCAGTGTCCGCCTTCCCTTCCTGGATTCGCAGACTGGGGTGGCTCAGAACAATTGCTATATTTGGATGGAGAAGAGGCACCGGGGACCAGGTAGGCACATTCTGTGTGTGCATGCATGTGCAGATAGTAGGCCATTTATCCCTCGTGGGGTTTAATTACTAGAAACTCAAACTGTTAAGGGCCACATGCAGGAGAAACTGGCTAAACCTCCCTACCTAAGGGGATTCCCCTTGGTAACTAGAGAGAGTGGATCCTAATTATTCTTTCTCTCTATCAATAGATGTGATTGTTTGATGTGAAAGATTCTAAAGCTGCATCATCATATCTATTTTATTCCTATTGATTTGAGTCCATGGAAAAACAGAAGAACCTCTACTCTAGAGAGCACTGGAAATATTCTTATAAGAGGTGGAGACAGTTTCTTCTATTACTGCTGGGATATTGAGAATGAAGAGCTTTATTGTTCAACAGGAAATATAACATTGAGGAGATATTATCTTTTAAAATTTACATTGTTCCACTGATTGGAGCAGGGGATCAGGATACAAATCTCAGTCCTAGTTTCAGTTCTGTCTTGGTTATCTCTCTTTACCAGACTGTTTTGCAGAAGAGTTCTGTTGGCTAGATCACACTCTGTAGCTGATGCTGAACCCCCAACATGTGTACAGCTCTGGCAGCAGAGCTTCTGATGTTTGGGGGAGCAGCAGTATCTTGCTGCTGCCAGAACTGTGTTCACACTAGGGAGACCCACCATGGTAGTGTGGCTGCCATAGCTAAAGCAGCAGCAGTTCCTGTTGTGCAGACGGCCTGTGTCTCAGTTTCCCCATCTGTACAAAGAAGATGATAGCTGTATCTTTACATAAATGTTGAGGACTAAAGGCCTGATTGAAAGTGCATTGAAGTCAATGGAAAGATGCATTATTTCAGCAGCCCATGGATCAGGATCTAACACATTAATGTTTGTGATGCAGCTTGAAATCCTGTGGAGGCAGCTGGCTCAAACCCTGAGGGTCTCACTTAGACAAAATTCCCAGTGAAATCAATGGGAATTCTGGCAGATTAAAGGCCCTTTATTTGTTGGGAGGATAGATTGTTTGACACGTTGATCTCTGCCAAATTATTTTTCCCCCAATATAGCACAGGGAAAAATGTGTTGGGGTTGGCTGAGGGTCTTCATGGAACTCATATGTCTGTGTGCAGACTCACACATTGTATCCTTATAAATGGATATCAGCAGTCTCCATCACCCATTCCAGAGGTGTGGGATAGTGTGACTGACCTCTCTGAGGTATGGCTTCTCCCAGATACCTACTGAGAAAGTACTCCTTTCATGCTGTTAGGTGGAAAGACCAGGATTTTCATTGGCCTTTTAATAATGCAAGGTTTCTTGCACTGTGTACCCATCATGCATACTAGCAGTTAGAGTAGGATTAGGCCCTAACTAGTCAGACCTTACAGAATCCCTCTGAAGTGAGTAAGGGGATCTATCTATAGGGTATCACATCACCCACTACTGACATGCAGAACACTGCCATTCCTGGTGTAGGATTCAGTAACTGCTGTAACAATGCAGAGCATCACTAGCCAGTAGTTTTGAACAAATACTAAGGACTCTCTTGTGCTATTGGAAGTGCTGGAAGAATGTGGTGTGTCACAACATAGTCACATGGCTTGAGACTTTCCTGAGACTAGAATTAAACCTTCATTTACAAGAAGTCTCATAAGATCTCTCATGGGCACAGTTGGTTTTTGTTTCATCTGGAAATTCCCTATTCCAGAGGGTTTATTCTTTGGCAAAACTAACATTTTTCCCCTTATTTTGAAAATAATTTTACCCAAGGAATTTCTGTTTTTGCAGCATCTGGTTATGAGTGAGGTGCTGCTATCTTTATCCATTTGAACTCAGTCATAAGCAGGTAGTCATTCAGTAGATATACAAGCTATGTTCTGGGAGGACCTACCAGGCATATGCTACCAGGCAAGTCTTATACAGGACATACAAAGACATCTGTGTTTATGGGAGGAATTGCTGGCTAATGTTTCACACATGAATAAGATCCAGGAGATCTGGTTCTGTTTCCTAGCTCTGTTACTTACTGTGCTAACATAGGCAAACCTAGCTGTCTTATTTATACTTTGGCCCCAGTTACCCCTTAAGTTTGTGAATCTGTAAAATGGGGACAACAACCGTTCCTTTTCTTGCTGGGCTGTGGTGAGGACCAGTTAAAAGGTAGCGCATGCTTTAACAAGAATGTAAAACAGATCAAACACCCTATGTCTGCATCAGCTACCAAGTCAGAGACCTTTTTATTTTAAATTAAAATAATTTAGAGAAAAAGAAGTAGCCCTTTTCCCCCCATAACCATTTGGCTGCTTAATTTCTTTTATCTCATTTCATACCCCTTTGGGCATCTCTGAGTCATTCATCTCTTGTAGCTCTGTTGTGATGGGACATAGTAGTATAAGTGTAGGTGTTTTCAAGCCACACAGTGTACTCCTGAACCCAATGAAAATTCTCCACTGGCTAGACAGATGTTCAGTTTTTATGTGCTTCTGTTGTATTTACTTTCCTCTGTCCATACCCTGAAGGACTGTTTGGGCAAGACAAAAGAAAAGATAAAGAACCTCTTTTCACAAGTTCAAGGTTTAATAGAGGGAGCAGAGTCAGGATCCTGGTGCATAAACTTGTTTTCTTACAGTTCTCTTTCTTAAAGGAATTAGAAGGCTGCCTCTCATGACAAACAGCGCAGGGTTAATTTTACACCATGCTGCACATAACTCCCCCTTTTTCCCCTCGTTCCCCAGCCTTTCACACAAGCTTTGAGTTATGACTCTCCTCCGCTAATGAGATAAACAACATAACTCACTGTAGGTCCTGCTATTTCCTCTGTAAGCAAATGGTTGGAACCTTCTGTGGTTGCCCTATAAGGCACGAGAGTGCAAAGACTAAGGAGAGCAAGAAGTGTACACATGCTACCATGGGCATGGGGAAGGCTGTTGGGAGGCCATTCTCCCATACCTCACTTCCACATTAACACATGGGAAGAGGGAGAGGGAACATTCTTTTCCATGCAGGTTGTATTACATTGGTTTATTTGATACAAATAAAAGGTTGTGTTTTGTTCCAAATTTAGTGGCTGGCTGCTGAGAAGGCTTTGCAGGTGTCTACTAGTAGAGGACTCACCTTAAGAGAATCAGGGAGGGTCCATTTGGAGGCCTGCTGGAGTCCACCTGGTGTTGGGATTGGGCTGGTGATTCCCAGAGAAGAGGCATTCCTGCATTGCTTTTAGTTGGGCTTTCCGCATGTTGGGTGCTTCACCATCCTTGGCTGGAGCCTAGAAATGCTGATGTGTGAGAGAATGCAAAAGAATTGCATTGGAGCTTTTCAGGTCTCACTGAAAGAAAATAACAAAAGCAGTACAGTGGACCAAGGTCCAGGTGTTCTGTTCCTTGTTTCAGCCACATGACACATCTCAAGGGGCCAGGGCAAAGAGCCTGAACTCCTCCTACTCATTCTGGTGTATGTGAGAGCAATCCCGCATCATGCTAAGCTGTGAATGGCTCTTGCACAGGTTACATCTGTGGAAGGGTGAGGCTCCTTGCATGCTGCTCCTTCCCTTCAGTGACCAAAGTCAGAGCGAGACACAATTTGCACCACTATAATAGCAATTGTTTATATTGGTTAATGTTTGCACACCATCTTGAACGTTTGTATCAAGCGATGTATAAGTGTTATGTATTCATAAGGTTGTTATATTTAAAAGCCACCTACAGACTAGCAGTGTCACTGAAATGCATCATTTTATGGGGTAGGCTGTAACATGTAACAACCGTCACACTGCCCAGCAGGGAAGGGAAATTGTTGCTAGGGCCACCAGAGTCAGTCTCCATTTTTACAGACAGTATCAAGGGATGCTTAATATCTATGCAGGGCAGACAGGAACCTCTTACACCCTGCAGCCATGCAGTAAATTACCTGGTGCTCAAGAGCCAGAGGAGTGGGGTGAGCCTGTTGGGGGCTTGAACCTATGTTCTTTGGCACTTAAGATATTTCAGACCGAAAGTTGAGGCCACACTTGCAACATTTGATTTGCCCCTTCCTTTGGGTGGGTAATTTGTTTTTTTTTACAAGTAAGCAGGATATCAGGTTTTTTTGTCATCATGATCTGGTTTGGGAAGTTGATTTTATTTCTGGCCTGGTAAATATTCCTGAGTGTGTGAGGCTGGTTCGTGCCCCGCCACTCCCCAGGCATCTCCATACATTCGTGATGTTATGCATTATTGACACGGGCTTCATATTGTCAAGCTCCTCATGGTCACCATTTGTGGCTAAGATGCTAAAACCACCTGTGTCCTATCTTTTATATTGTTTTGGATGAAACATTTCCATTTCCTTGCTCTGAAGGACAGCAAGGCTGGGGACTGTGACATTACCCTTTAGCCCCTCCATGTTGCCACAGCGACAGCAAGAGGAACAAAAGAACAAATCCAGAATCAGTGTTGGGAGGGGAGGAGAGAGGAGGGGGCATTGGGAAGGGTTCTCTTTTTACAGGCCTGACTCTTCTAGGTCCTGGGTGCTTTTATTTGTCACTGGCTTCAGTGGGAGTTGAAGATGCTTCTCAGCACTGGGTGCTAGATATTCAGTAGTTCTGATGTACTGGTGATGCCCGTCTATGTTGTGAAGGAGGAACAAAGCAAAGTGTAGCTTGAGTGTTTCCTAAGGGCTGTATGGCATGTGATTCAGGGCAGCAGAGGTACAGGCGGGAAGCAGCCAGGTGTGATTGCTGTGGTTTAAATGTTGCTGCTAGATCTTTTCACTCATGAGAAGTTTGTGTGTGGGACAGCGAATAAGGGCAGAAAAGAATCTGTTTTTAACCAAAATCCAGAGACCTGGGGACAGAGCAGGAGGAAATTCCTGGCCTTGTCAGTGCCTTCTCATGCCCCATTGGGCCAAATCCCAGAGACCTAGGCTCAGTCCTACTCAGGGGACAATGTGCTCCCTGAACTGCCCCCTCTACTCTTGTACCAGTTTCCTGTGCTTTGTGCATCCTTTCTCTCCCAAAGGGGCCTCTGTACCTAGGGTGGAGGAGAAGGTTGTATTTGCCCCTGAGCCACTTTGGAGAGAATGAAATTCCATTTATCCTGGAGAGATCGCAAATAATTTCCATGCAGCTCTGGTTACAGTGAACAACTGCACAGGGTGAAGCGTTTTTGTGAGATGTGGATTTTCTGTCAGCCTGATTCCAGAAGGTGCTGAGTAGCAGCCGGAGTGCTTATTGTCTTTGGTTGCCGGAGCTGCTTTGCACGATGCAGGATTGAGCTCTACAGAAGGGGGTAGTGGGAATGGAAAAAGCAAAGATGCCAGAGAGAAGAGTGGGGATTTGCAAACCCAGACAGGACTGATTATTTTTTGCTTTTAACCCTTCAGGCCTGGCTCCGGGTCAGCTGTACACGTATCCTGCTCGCTGCTGGCGCAAAAAGAGACGCCTACACCCTCCAGAGGATTCCAGGCTGAAGCTGCTGGAAATTAAGCCTGGTAGGCATTTGTTTCTTTCTCTCTGTGTGTCGTGGATCAGCTGAAGTCTAGTGCACACACAGTACTGGCATTTAGGCCTCTGCTTGTCTGCCCACCTTCTTCCTTTCCTTTGGGAAATTTGCTCATGTCCATTGCATCTTATTTTACTTACAAAAAATGCATACACGCCAAATTTTCCCTTGCTGTAAATGGGTACAACTCTTATTGAAATGAACAGGAGCTGCATCAACCTCTGCCCATTAATCTTGTCTTCCATTCATAATGTTATAGAAGGACAAGTGGGCAGCAGTTAGCACTTGTAGGTGTTAGCAATCTGAAGCATCACTATAGTGGTGCTGTTAAGTCTTTGCTAGGAAGAGGCAAGGCCGCTGTTGTGTGTGTGGAATCGTGCACTGTTAAGTTTGTATAATTACTAACACAATGAGGCTAGGGCTCTGTAAGTGCTACCACAACATAAATTAAATTATAATAATCATTGGGAAGAATAAGCCATAGGACGTGTGTATATGCGTTTCACTCCCTTTTATTTTTGCTCTCGTTGCCCCTGTGCTCTTCCTTGTCACTAAGCTAATGTGAAACAGGGATTCTGGATGCTGAATGAGTTATTGTAAAACAGATGTGGAAGAACTGCAGCTGTGTCAGGTAGAGCATAGTGTGGTATGTTCCTTGCTGCAGATAGTAATAAAGGCTCACTGTCTTTAGGGTCATATATTTATGAAGAAGAGGGAACACATGCATTCACAGCTGCACGTAGTATTCAAGAGGAGAGATGCAGCCAGCATAACCCTCCCCTCAAAAACAT
>NW_017728947.1:51198869-51200423 GCF_001723895.1 Crocodylus porosus | reverse complement strand
AGTTTGACAGCAGATGGTGTCTGGGACTGAGATATGAGCACCAAACCTTGGTAACCGGTTTCTTTGTAGTGACTTAGTGAAAGAAAAGATACAGAACAAAGTCTTGGTTTCAGGGATTTTAGAGGCATGGTTCTTGCTGACTGCAGTGGCACCAGATTTTAGCTCTATCTCCCTGTGATGTAGCACACACTACCAATTAGCTGGATAAAAGGAAGGCATTAGCATAAAATCACGAAGTCAAAAGCAATGGGCTGTTCCTGTGAAAACTGGTGTAAATGAGAAGTAATTTTGTTAAAGTCAATAGAGTTACACTGGTGGGAAAGAGAAGAAGCAATGTCCCTGGAAGCCCTTTCATCAAATTTTGCTATAAGGTAAAGTTACAGCTTAGGTGTAAATGGTGGAGTAGTGTCTTATAGTCCTTTGTAATGCCCAGACTGGTGCAACTCTCATGCCACAGGGCAGAAAGGGTCTGTGTGGGTCCAGTGTATGTGGGTGTGCAGCCAGAAAAGTCTGTTGGCACAAAGGTATAAAATAATTTCTGCCCAGGCTCCTCTAAATGCTATATACAGCCTTCTTGCAGCCCAGGAGTGTCACTTACTGCTTTCTTGCATTTCCACAGAATGTCAAATCAATAAAAGTTACACTGCTTTGCCATTAAGACCTGTTTCTTAGCCAGTTTATATCCAATGATCAGCTCTGGTGCCAGTTATATTACCAAATAATATTACCTGGTATACACCCTGAGAAGCATTAGCTACTTCCTGCTCCAGTGGGCGGTAAAAGGCATACATCTTCTGGAGGTTACTATTAAAGCCTAATACTGGGCATATCATTCCTGTTAGACTGTCTGTGTCCCTTATAACCTCTGTCTGCCATGTTACCTTCAACAAAACAATGTGAACATGTGGAAAGTATTGTTGTAGTTTAAGATTGCCGAGAGAAAGACAGATGATAGATAAAAGAAAGATCCAGAGAAAGATGATACATATATAGTATACCAGTTATACACCTACTGGGTGTGAGCTGAATTTCATGGCTTTATCCTAGCCAGGTTTGGACTCTAGGCATGGCTTATATCTGTTCTCAGCAGTAGCTTGGGCATAATAATGTGCATGTAATTGATTTCTCTATAGAAATTGGTAGATTGGTTTATACATGAGTGCCTACAGGAGGTACCAGCAAGAACCTCTGTTGTCAAGTATCTAATCCTAGTTGGGCCTTACATTTCTTTTTGTTGTGTTTTATTACTTTTTCTGGTAGAACCTATGATTTTTACCTTTTCTACAAACACACAAGAAGTGCCTATGCCAAAGAATTTACAATCTAACATTCAAATTGTATGTGTCCTAGGACTGGCTTGTAGCAAGGCTTTTGGGCAGCTTATTATAAAGACCAGACAGAAAGTTAACACAGCACCCAGACTTTTTACATAGTTTGCTGAAGAGCTGAGGCCTAGGAATTTCATTGGAATTAATCACAGGCATTGGCCAGCTGGACAGTAATTAGAATCAAGCTATTGTGTAGCTAATTGGACAAGAGTTCAGATATATAATA
>NW_017728947.1:51182878-51198769 GCF_001723895.1 Crocodylus porosus | reverse complement strand
GGCATATCATTCCTGTTAGACTGTCTGTGTCCCTTATAACCTCTGTCTGCCATGTTACCTTCAACAAAACAATGTGAACATGTGGAAAGTATTGTTGTAGTTTAAGATTGCCGAGAGAAAGACAGATGATAGATAAAAGAAAGATCCAGAGAAAGATGATACATATATAGTATACCAGTTATACACCTACTGGGTGTGAGCTGAATTTCATGGCTTTATCCTAGCCAGGTTTGGACTCTAGGCATGGCTTATATCTGTTCTCAGCAGTAGCTTGGGCATAATAATGTGCATGTAATTGATTTCTCTATAGAAATTGGTAGATTGGTTTATACATGAGTGCCTACAGGAGGTACCAGCAAGAACCTCTGTTGTCAAGTATCTAATCCTAGTTGGGCCTTACATTTCTTTTTGTTGTGTTTTATTACTTTTTCTGGTAGAACCTATGATTTTTACCTTTTCTACAAACACACAAGAAGTGCCTATGCCAAAGAATTTACAATCTAACATTCAAATTGTATGTGTCCTAGGACTGGCTTGTAGCAAGGCTTTTGGGCAGCTTATTATAAAGACCAGACAGAAAGTTAACACAGCACCCAGACTTTTTACATAGTTTGCTGAAGAGCTGAGGCCTAGGAATTTCATTGGAATTAATCACAGGCATTGGCCAGCTGGACAGTAATTAGAATCAAGCTATTGTGTAGCTAATTGGACAAGAGTTCAGATATATAATACATTCTGTAATGATAATAATGTAATTAAAATAACATACTTTTACCCTGGATGACACCTTTCATCTATAAATAATAAAATATATAACCATGTCTCAGCCCATGAGAGTATTATACTTGATAATGCAACAGCTTAATGAATAAAACGAGCATATTGCAACATAAATGCCTTTTAGTGCAAAAGGCAAATGTATTAAGGTATTTTCCTTATGTCAGTTTCTGCTTTCATGTTAGTGTGAACATTCTGCAATTAATGATGCTCTTTGTGTCTGGTGCACAGCTTCTGAAATTTTGTTTGTGAAATGTTTTCATTTAACAACAGGTACTGTTTTTACATTGTGATATAAATTCTCAATTGCTGTTTCTACAGCAACCCTTGGACCCACTTCTTGTATGGTCATTGTAATTGCATGTGGGTGCACAAATTGCTCTAGTAAAATCATACGATCAACAACAACATAGCAATTGTCATGTTAATGCTAAATATGAAAACGGAGCCATGTTGTCACAGGCCTGTACCAGACATGAAGTACTACATAAATTCATTTACGGTAAGTTCAGTGAATGACAGCACAGTCACCATTATTCGTTTGTATTTCCAAACAGTTGTGAATATATACAAATCATTTTTGACATTTTATTTCACTTGTTCTGGACTCCATCTTTCAGTGGTACTTTTCATACCTTTCCAAGTCTTATGGCTTAAGGGCAGTCATGTTTTCATCATGATAATTGTAAGAGGGCCCTGATTGAGACCCTGTTACTAAAGGAACAGGGGCAGCTGAAGACAATTACAACATGGGGGTTGGTCCTGCCCACGGAGAACCAGAGGCCTGGACCCGAAGGATAAGGGGGAGAGAAGGTGAAGAAGAAATTGCCTTTGGGCACAAGAGGACAAGCTCGGGGTTAATTGAGACCCCAGGAGAGGAAAAGTGGAAAAGGATTGACCTGGGATACCAGAGAGAGCCATGAGGTTGGGACTCCAGAAGACAGATCAGATACAAGACGGAAGACTGCCTGGGTAATTGAGCTGTATTTTGGTGAGTGCGGGGAGAAGTGGAGCTGCACCGCGGGCTGGAGCTGCAGTCGGCATTAAGGACTGGGGAGTCTACGCCGATCTGAAAAGACAGCAGGGAGGAACGACCCCTAAAGAGTCCGGGGAAGCCAGAACCCATCCCAAGTAGGGAGAGACACTGAGGGTTGAGAGGGCAAGCCCCGACCGTGGGAGAGCCGCGGAGCCTGCATGCCGGCTGGTGGAGAAAGACGCAGGCTGAGGCTGTAATAAGCTGCTAATGAGATAATTAGTGGCGGATACCGGGATTTTGTGGGGTACTTACCGATTGTATTAGTGGACCGGGTTCAGCCCCGGAGCCTTGGGGGGGGGCAGGGCTGAGATCGGTCTGTAGGAGTGCTTCCTCCTCGAAAGGGGGTTCCGATAAATGTTGGGGAACAGGGCCCCAGGGTCACGGTGATTGGGGTGGCAATCGGATACGAACAGGTGGGATTACTGGCGTGGAGTTCAGAGAAAGGGACCCGTAGTGGATAACAACAAGGTGGGTTTATTTGAACTTACACTTTGATGAAGCGTAGGTATGGTATTCTTCAGTTACAGTATGAAACAAACAACAATAAACGACAGAGGGGTCTTTTGGCCCACGAGGTTTGTAACGAGCCCTTGCTTTCCACCAGCGGAGCCAGTCCGGTGATGGGTGTGGCTGCCCGTCACTAGTCCCAGGGCTGGTCAAGAGTTCATTAACGGGTAGGACAAACAGACAAAACTGTAACACGTAGGTCAATAACCGGGGTCGTGACGCCAGTCCCAAATGGACAACCGGATAGTTGATGATGAAAGCCGAGGTTGAAAGCCAGGTAAGTAGAGTCACATCGACGTACTGAGGGTGATCCGGAAGCGAGGTCAAAGTCAAAAGGGAAAACAGTCCAGTAACCGGAGAATCGACATAGGGATCCTATGACCCCAGCTGACTTCCTGCCCTTTGGGCAGGGGGCTGGACTCGATGATCTCCCAAGGTCCCTTCCAGCCCTAATGTCTATGAAATCTATGACAGGATGAGGAGATTCCAAATCGTAGTCAAGGATGGCGAATAAATCAATCGGAAGCCGAATAATCAAAACCGCAATTACTATCAATTAAGGACACGGAGTGCCAATCAAGGGAGAAGATCAATAGGCCTAGGGGCCTGACTGAGAGACAGTCCCTGCAGCACCAGCCTCTGTCTCCAGCCAACGCGATCTTCCCTCCCCCACCTCCCCCCGGAGGTGCTCACAGAACTTTTATCTGAATTTAGTGGCCAATCAGAACGCTCTCCGCAGAGAAATTTCTAGTCCGATTACCTCATGTCAGGTTCTGACTGAGCATGCTCTCAGTCAGAAGCTGACACAGTCTGAGCATGGGTCTGTGGGGAAAGTAGGTCAACAATGATTGACAGGCCCGCAGGTCACCCGGGGGGCAGGGGCTGGGTGAGCCTTGGAACTTTCCACTCACAGAGTCCAATATGCATGTCAGTCTCAATCTTCAGTGTTGGCAGCATCTAATCAAAATTTTGCTCTGACAATAAATAATGAAGAGAAAAGAGCTGAATAAAAACACCTGCATTATACCCGATCCAGCGTGGTACTTCCTGTGGGTACTCTCTCAAATATAACCCCCTTCCTCCCTATTTTTATTAAGATCCAAGTACTGGCAGGTGAGAATGAAGAGACTTTGGGGGGTGCTCTGCGCCTACCCACTGACAATAATGAATGGGGGCTGTTAAAATACTAACATATTACATCCTAATGTTCAGATGCCAAGTTCTTCACTTCTTCACAATGATGGAAATGTGGAGTGACTCCACTGGAGTTCATGGAACTACAGTAGAGGTTTGCAGCAGTGTAAGTGGACTGGGTGCATATAGTTAAGGAATCAGGGTATATATACACGTGGCTTTTAAGCAGTAAAATGAGAGAGGAAAATGTTGAAAGCATACTGGGCTGCATTAGTAGGAGTATTGCCAGCAGATTGAGGGAAGTGATTATTCCCCTCTACTCAGCACTGGTGAGGCCACATCTGGAGTACAGTGTCCAGTTTTGCTCCCTCGCCCCACTACAGAAAGGATGTAGACAAATTGGAGAGAGTCCTGCAGAGGGCAATGAAAATGGTTAGTGAGTTGAGGCATATGACTCATCAGGAGAAGCTGAGGGAACTGGGCTTATTTAGTCTGGAGAAGAGAAAAGTAAGGGAGGGGAGAGGTTAATAGCAGCCTTCAACTGCCTGAAGGGTGGTTGGAAAGAAGAGCTAGACTGTTCTCCATTGTGGCAGATGACAGAAAAAGGAGCAATGGTCTCAGGTTGGCACATGGGAAGTTTAGATTAGGTATTAGGAAAACTTTTCTCACTAGGAAGCAGGGTTTGAAATATGCCCCCTGTAATCACGCCAGAAGAGATGAGAACCCTTCCCCCCCACCCCCTGTTGAGGATGGTCCAGCTTTGAGCAGGGGGTTGGACTAGATGACCTCTTGAAGTCCCTTCCAACCCTAATTTTCAATAATGTTATGATTCTGAAAGTTTTCATGCCATCTCATTGCTCTTCTTGCTGGTGGGAAGTACAGCATAAATTTGATGGTATGGAGTAGTCTGTGTTTTCAGTTGCTTATATTGACCTAACAGGAAGTAGGGAAGCCAGGGATGGCTGCCAAGGTTTTAGCTCTCATTTGGGACAAAAGTCTAACACATTTTAATAAGGCATGCATGATATGCACCTGTGCATCTGGCTGTGTGTATGAATGCCTCGGCATCTGTATTTGAAAGCTATAATGTTCTTTCCAAGCCTTCTATGTTACCTGGTTCTGCAAGGTATTGATTTCCTTTTGGAAAGAGATTGTGCCATCAGGTCAGGAGCTCAGTGCCTCTTAAAAATAGGCATGCTTAACAGGACAGTGCCACATTCAAAAATCATATTTTCAAAAGATGGTTTAATTATTTATATTATTATTTATGCACTAGAAACTCAACCAAGATTTCTGGTAAATGCTGAGAACCCAAATAATAGCTTCTAATTGAAAAAGACATGACAAACAAACAATGGAAGAAAGAAAGAATGCATTTTTTTTACAAATGGAGAAGGGAGGCACAGGGTTAGTCAGTGGTTTGACCAAGGTCATATTGGATGCCTCTGGCAGACCCAGATTTTGAGCTCAAAACTAAGAATAGAACCCAGATCTCCTGAGGCCCGATCCTATTCCATAATCACAAAACCATCTTTCTCTGCTTTTCTTATCTGTGTTACTGGTAACACCTGAGAGCTGAAACCCGCTCCCCACCCCCCCGGAAAATCTAATGTAGCATGTCTCTCAGCTAGACTAATTAAAACAGGCTAGTGAATTTCACTTATGATTCTGGTCATTTTCTAATCCATGGGTGTCACAAATGGTATGGGGCAGCCTCTGCATGGCATGTGACAAATCAAGGAGGGGACAGGCACCACAGTGACAGATAAAGCGGGTAGCTGAACGCAAAGAAGCAAATTTGGGCAGGAGCGCAGGGAGGGGAGCAGAGAGCAGAGCAGCAGATCAGGCAGGGAGCACAGAACTGGCAGCAGAAAGCTGAGCAGCAGATTGTTTAGGGAGAGGGAAGTGGAGAGGCACTTGGGGAAGGTGTGGGGCTAATTTGTGGCCTGCCTGCCAAAAAGGTTGGCCTCCACTGTTTGAATCAATTGTACTTTTAGTTCTCATACAACAGCACAAGACTAAGTTTTAGTTATAAATGTTGGAAGGAAAGATGTACTTTCTATAAAAAGCATGTTTTTACTGAAAAAAAAATCCTGGAAACTTTAACAGGGCCATGATTAAATTTGTAACTGAGTTTACAGTGTTAAAACAAAATAACTCCCTCCCCACAAAATGGTAATGGTGGCCTCTACCTAATATCTTCACAAATGGTCATATCGGAATCAAAAATGGCAGGTTAGAACTAATGGTAAATTAGAATATTTCTATAAAATGTAAAGTGTATTAAACAAGATGCTTTTGAATTGAGATGCTAAAATAAATAATTGCTCACTAGAGTTTAATTTTTTTTATATGTGCCAGCAAACCTAAGTTCATTAATGTAAATTTTTGTGTAGAAATTTGTTTCAGGTTTTTTAATTGGTTTCAGATTTTCTAAATATTTGCAGCTGGAAAGCCTCTACTTTGGGCCAAATTAGATACAATACTTACTAGATGGCAATGACTTTTGATTTTTTGATGATGGTCTATATTTGGTTTACTGGTGAGGAATCCTGTACCTCATTACCAATGCAGCTGAGCTACATAGTCTTTCCCCAAAACCTTAAACTTAAAATGTTTCTCATAAGCAGTTTTTCATTCAAGAACTTCTGCATTTTTTAAAACTGTCCTTCCATTATTTGTGACACATTCTTTCATAGTTAAAAATATTTTTTTCCAGATGATTTTGTTTTCCTTTCCAACGTGATAATTACCAGTTGTACCTTCCAGCCCTTCAGTTTGTTACAGAATTTGAAATGGACCCTACTTATTTCTACTTTTTTTGTTGGCTTCTGCACAAATAAGTGCTGCTGCAGGGCCAGCAGAGGGAGCAATAAATAGTGTGTTGTTAGTACATGCAGGGCCTAATTCTGTTTTCACTTAGCCTGTTGTAAGTCAGAAATGACACCACTGAAGTTTGTGCAATTACAGGAGTGTGAACCCAGTGGGAAAGAAGAATCAGGCCTTTGTGTATATTTATTTTTTTTAATAGATTTCTCTGTAATAGGAATGATGTGTGTTTTTATTTTTTTAAAGAAACAATACTCGTTATGTGGAGAGTGAGTTTAATGAAACTAGCAGACTTATGGTACAGTTAGGTCAAATGTTGGGTCTGGATAACATATGGGCTTGCAGAATTGACCATTACCATTTTCTGGGCTTACCTGCATAACAGGCCTGAATTTCCTCAGTAATTCCTGTATCAAGCACTAACTTCTTGCCAAATAGTAGATATCTCAGTTTTTCTTTGATTTTTCACCCAACACTCGGTAAAAGACAAGCATGGAGATACTTAACACTCAATAGGTAAGAAAATGGGTTAATCTTAATTATCTTCAAGCATTTGATAGCGTGTTGCAGGGGTCATCAGCATTTTGTAGCTGGGGGTGGGGAGGTCATCTGAACGGAGTATAGTTTCCTGTGTGGGCTGCTTCCAACTCAGCCAGCACCGTGGTATGCCAGAGTAGGGAGCTGCGCAGTCACAGTTGCATCCTCTGTTGCTGCTTCTCACTACCACCTGGGTGAAGCTCCCCACCACCAAAATGCCCCAAAAGCCCCCTGGCTCCATGGGCTTGATAAAATGGCCAGATCCAGTACACGGGCTGTAGATTGCCAACTTCTAGTGTACAGTATAGTATAGTATAGTATTCCAGAAGAGAGTTTCATACATGACATGCATGTGGATGTGGTTACAGCCTCAGGCTTGTACAGCACATACCTATATACAGAATGTTTCTGTATTGCTCTGCTGTGAAGTTTGGCCTAATAAGCTGAGCACAAGACTGTGAGCAGGAACTTCTGAATTGGTCAGAGCATTTCAAAATATTTTGGTATTTGAAAGAAAAATAGAACGTTTATTATGTTTTGCAGAATTCATAAAACCCCCACTTTCATTTTGTTTTTCAGTCAGCTTTCTGGGGGTTAGAGAAATATGTATGAAAATGTAGGAAAATTTCACTGACATTCTTTCCCATTTTTTCCCCAGATGAAATTTTTTTTTTTGCTTCTGAGCCTTTTGCCTATGCCCTTATTTAGGTATTGCTTAACTTCAAGCAAGGGATGAAGTTTGTCCCTATTCATCTGAACACTTAAGCTTGCAGATGACCAATGAGTCCAAAAATGATACAAAATCAGAACGATAGACTCTAGCTGTTATACTGCCTCCATCCACTTTATTTGAAAGAAATCTCCCCTTCAGAAAAGAAATACTCCAGTCGAATTCTCCAGCCAGTTTATATTAACTTTGTTTTGGTGAATTAAGGGACCCAGAGAATCTGGCCCATAAGACTTTCTACCCACTTGTGTGCAGATGTAAATGAGAAGACAAGGTGTGAAGCGGAAGTGGAACATCTACATCTCTCTGCCTCAGTTTCTGTATCTGTACACACAAATATTGGCACTTCAGTTTTATTTTGCCTATCATGGAAATATTGCAAGGGTTAATGAAGGAGTGTCTGTGAAGCACTTGGACATCTTCAAATAAAAAAGGACTGTGTACATTTGAAGCAAGTTGGTTTTCATGGGTTTTCCAGCACCAGCAGAACATACTTTGGTTACTGGCACACAGCCTTGCAAAACTATCATGAAAATTTACCGGCTCAGAAACAATACTTGCTTATCTCTCCCAACCATGATGACAGTGAAAAAGCAACTAAATCATTACAGAATCATCTGAAAAACTGACTCAGTGCAGGTGAGCCAATAAGGACAATTTTGCATGGCTGACTAGGCATGGTAAATGTTGTAAAGGTGGTTCTGATTTTGCCCAGTGTAACTCTTCTTGCTTCACACTGGCCGCTGATGAACTGGCCTTCTGTGAGTTATGCATTGTGTAGCTACCATGGCTGACTAGGTTGTGATAACTTCTCCCCTAAGGGAATTAAAGCACGTACAGTCCTTGCTGGATGTGGTTATCTTCTGATAAGCTGCAACTTCTTGCCTTCTAATTTAATTCGTTAGGTTCAAGGGCATAAGAGTGAGAGTGAGCATGTAGTATTGCCCTAAATGGAATTTCATGATCTTGCAGGTCTGAAAATCAAACAACCCATTTCTAGAGATGAGTGAATAATGCCCTGTGGATAATGTCATCAACATAACCAAGCCAATTTTTTCTTTCTATTTCCTGAATATCTGCAGGTACAATACTATTTCTGCAGTTTGTCATTGGAATTTATGGGACTCACTTTCTGTCCCTTTCTCCCCCTCTCCTTCTTTTGTGGTTTGATCTGGAACAGGTCACTGCAAGTATTTGATACTCTGCGTTTGCAACTGGAATTGCATCGGTTAGCTGTGATTGTCACACAGATCACATGGTATTATCTCTGTTCCTTGCCTGGTTAAGCCACCTCTCATAATTAGGGGGAAGGCTGCTCAAAGAAGCCACTAGGGCTTTGAATTGCTTAAAGGTTTGATTTGAGGCCCGTTGAAGGCAGACATCCACTGGCTGTAGCGCACTCTGAGTCAAGCCAAGGCAGAAATAGATAATGAATATTTTGGAATTTTAGAGAATGCTAATTATGTACCTTTCTGAGCTACCCAGGCTTTTCTCAAACAGGCTGAGAAAATGTACACGGTGTGTCCAGTCACCTTGGGTTGTGCAGGAGTGTGGTGATTTAGAATAAAGTTTTCAGTAGCGATGTAAGCATGCATGAACCTAAGTCACAATGATTTTTCTCATTGGACTTAGCTTTCTGGGTAGCTTAGGTATTTCTAAAAATGGGACTTGAGTGTGTTAAGAGCCTAAGTCCCAGTTTAGAACTAGCTTGGATAATTGGGTCAGCATGATAGCTTATTAAACTGAAGGAATGAATGGGGCTCAAGAAGCTAATGATGGCACCTGCAGAGCACTTCCTCATTTATGCCGTAGTCCTGCAGGGGGCTGAGCAGCATTTGGTGAACTGGTAGAGATCACCAAGGACAGCTGGGCGGGGGTTAGTGAGGCTGTGTAGGGTAGCTGGGTTAGGGGTTAAGTTCACCCATGCTCTCTTCATATCTTATCACCTCCTTCTGCTCCTGCCACTTCTTCTCTCTTGCCTGTTGTGTATCTGTGTGAGATCTTGCAGGGAAGTCATGGAGCAGCAAGAGAGGGGATCAGGAGGTTGGGCAGCCTTCAAAATAGGTACCTCAGCAGATAGTTTTCAATCTGCCATGTGGGAGGAAGCACCTGACAGACTCAGCATGAGAGCATCATGCTGTTCCTGCTGGAGCTATGAGATGCTGTGGGTTTACAGCCTTCAGCACAGTCAGTGACTCATTTCATAACCTCACTTTCAGGCTTGTTTATTTCTGATGAAAATAATTGTTCCTCCTAAAACGTGAGGAATGTAGGTAACTAGGGGACTAAAATGAGGCCATCCCTAGAAATGAAGGCATTCTCAGAGAGATGCTTCAGTGCTTCCTAGCAAAGAGGATGAACAGAAGCTGCTTCTATGGTAGAGAAGGGTGGCTCAGAGAGCCACACCTGCCTTGCTCTATTGGCAAACTCTTCTAGGGTAGATTCATCTTAGACTAGTAAGAGGGATGCCTTTGCTCAGACAACTTCCCTGAACAAATAAGCTATACTGGCAAAAGAACAGTGAAGCTGATAGAACTGCATCTCCACTGAGATTTGACAGTATAGAAGTACTGCAAAAGAATCACACCCCTTATGGATGTTATGCTTAAACTATTTGCTGCTATAATAGATCTGCCTTGAGAAGGCCTTGTTACTCTGCTGAGTGTAGGACCTGCCAGCCGGGGAGTGTACCTAGCTTGCCACATGAGATGAGTGCCACATGAGATGAGTGATAACATGACAGCTCTGCTATCATTATCACTGTCAGTGTTGGGTGGATAATGCCATTGATTTGAATTGTTATTTCTCATTTACATCAGGGCAACTTAATGGAGAATATGGCCCTAGAAAAGTGGTTCTCAACCAAGGCACCTTGGGATTGTTCCAAGGGTGCCATGAAATGGTAACAGTATTAGATGTGCAAACATGATTTGCAAGATAAACCCAGAGATTTTAAATAGGAATCCATGGTATTAAAAAAAATTCTGATTTGTTGTGGTCTTTCTGAGTTCTTTGCAACAGAAAAATTGCTCTATTAGTTTTCCATAGTCAAAAAATGAGTGAAAATTAACAGCTGGCTTTTTTCATAAGGTAGCTTTGAATCTACTGAGGGATGCCTTGAGTTTAAAAAGGCTGAGAATCACTGCACCAAAAGTTTCACTATCAACTAAGAGAGCTGGGAAGGAATAACTTTAAACAATGCAAACAATATAATTATTAAAAAATGAATAATTGTAAATGATACTTAAAATGGTGTAAAATCAACTTTTCATTATACTTGCACACGGATAAATCCTGTGAGCATGCCATGTTCAGTGCTTCCTGCCATGAATAGTCCCAGGTGAAGGAAGTGGGAATGCTGAGGGGCAGGAAGCACCCCAGGCCTGGCATGCCATGGAGTCATTTACAGCTGTGCAGAATGGGTGTCAAAATGCTCTGGGCTCATTTCCATTTACACTCAAATCCATTTATAATCCCTAAAGTTCAGTGCTGATAGCATGGACCAGGGTTTGCAGGGTCAAGACTTCCAGGCTTAGTTTCTCCAAGTGCTGAGCTATCTGACCTCAACCCAGGAAAGCCCTTGATTACACGTGCATCTGAAAGAACATGAGTTGTCCTTTTGAAACCACTAGGTCTAGTTGCATAGTTAAAGTTAAGTACCTGCAGGGTTTGAATTACACTTTGACTTTTTTGGGGTGGGGGGGTGCAAACAAATTGGGCTACCTATCACAATGCCCTAATAAAACCAGAGACCCCCTCAGGTTATGATTTTCAAATCTTATGGGGGGCTCTGCCCCCCCCCGCCAAAACCTCCCTCCCCCATAATTTGAACCCTGAATACATGCTTAAGTGCTTGGCTGGATCAGATCAGAGATACTCAGGACCTGGCAGGATTGAGCCTGGTAAAATCAAAGGAATCCTACATCAGGAAACCATGTGATACTATATGTTTCTTTTTTTTTAAATAAGGAAATCTTCACAAAAATAGGGAAGAGATAGTGGAAAAAATCATCCCTTTATTAAAAAACATGATCTTTCACTCATAGTTCATGTTTTATAATTCTGTAATGGAATTGCTCTGGAATGTGAAATATTGGAACATATGCCATGGGTGATATATTCCAGTGCATAATACAAAGGAATGAACGATAAGTGCTAATATTAAAGTCCTCAGAACATTATAAACCAAGCTTTGCAAATTTGCTGAGTGGAGAGGGACGCATGTGGTGATTTTTCTGTCTTGCATCCCTCCCTGCCCTCCCCCCCCCGGATGTTTTCAATCTGTCATCCTCATTCTCTGGGGTAAACATTTTACAGCCTCATAATCATTTTACACCTGACAGATATTAAATATATTTTTACTGGATTACACTTCATTTCAATATCCCCTGCATTTTGCATTTGATTGCCTAATAAAATACAGGTATTTTATGCTTCAGAGTTCAGACACCACCAATGTTTGCCTTTGCGTCCATTCCTAGTAATAAACTCCTTGGAGGCAGGAAGGCAGATGTAACGTGCATTTGGAGGAGGAATGAAGAATGGAATGCATGTGCATAGTTTGTCTTTTAAATCTCCCTTCCCAGACCCAGCCATCACATTATTATGCACTTATAGTATGATTTCTCTTAAATAAGTAAGATGGCTTAGGGCCAGATCCTTAGCTGGTGTAAATGGATAGAGCTTCACTGAAGATTGATACCAGTTGGATGCCAGGGAGAATGTGACAACTGAGCTGCATCTAACAGTTTGTTCCTTAATATAAGAGAAAGGGGGTGAGCACTTTACTCCCCTTCCTTGTGGAAAATGGCATATGTCTAAGTACATATAATTGCACCCAGATACTAAAGGATAGAAATGCTCTTATGGGTGGCCAAACTCCCTTTACCCTTCTTGTTGCAA
The DNA here is from genome assembly GCF_001723895.1 of Crocodylus porosus. Taxonomy (NCBI): domain Eukaryota; kingdom Metazoa; phylum Chordata; order Crocodylia; family Crocodylidae; genus Crocodylus; species Crocodylus porosus. Next base: position 51,186,320 of record NW_017728947.1, on the reverse strand, counting down.
ACCAAAACCTTGCAATGACAGACGCACACAAATTCTGAGATGTGCATGCCCCAGTGTTAATGATTTTTGTGCTGCATCTCTTTCTTCAGGAGCTGCATTTAAAATGCCCTGGCACCCCATATGGCTTGCAAGCTATGGTTTGGCCATAATCTAATAATTAATATCCTGCATAGGTTCTCTACATTTACAGGGAAGACCTTTTGTTTTTTTTTTTTAAAAAAAAAATACTAACTTTGTGCTAGGGGAAGAAAAGCCTGTATCTTCAAATATGTCTTACAGAGTTAGGAATTTAAAATAACAGTCAGGCACCTAGCAAGTATCTTCATTGTATTAAAGAGTCTGAGCACCTCTAGCTTCTCTCGAGTTCAGTGATGCCATATCCATGAATGATGCAGTAAAGGTACGTGCAACATGATGATTCAGGAAGTTCATAGTAGCTTCAAATTTCAAGAGCAATTCTGCATTAGTGAATGATGCTATAGAGGCAAGTGCTATGCAGTGCTCCTTGCTAAAGTGAGGTAGCAGCGCAGCAGGGAAACTGGAAACAGCAGTAATGTATTTGTGAGTGATGCTATAGAGCAGGACAGTTTTAGCAAACAAAGGCACTATGAATTGAATGGAACAAGAGTCAAGGCTGAGTGTGCTCTGAAGCTGCTTTACCAGAGCCGGCATTACAAATATATGCCCTATATGTACTTTTGTGGGGATTTCTGTGAATGGACCAGATAAATCACCTTCCCTGGTAGAGATGATGGCCCAAAATACAGCTGAAGTGTCAGCAAGTGCTACAGATGGAACCAGAGGCCGTCCAACTTTTTTGTTTTCCCTTTCAATCTTGAATCTTAATTAGTTCCCTACTGCTTTAGTACATGCACAACATTTTAACAGTCATAAGACTTATTCGAGTCCACTGTGCTGTTCCCACCATTCACTCTTTCCAACTAATATCAATTCCATCCCTGTCTCCCCTCCCCTCCTTCCCACTTTAGGAATAGCCTAAAGAAAACTAAGTAGCCAAACATGTAGCTGCAGATTGATGAGCTTGTCACACCATTCTCTTCAGCTTCTTCCAACCTGCGCTGTGTTCTTATTAGATGGATGAGTGTTGGGGGAGGGAGAGAGCTAGCAAATCCCACAGCCAGATGCTAGGGAATGGACAGAGTGACCTTCCCCCGGCACTCAGAGGAGTAGAGCTGTGTCCTTCTCAGGGAGAAGGACAGCCAGGTGCCTCCAGCTGCCAGTGTTTATCTCTCTTTTTAAAATGAGCACGGCCAGGTTTGGAAATGGCTGCAAGGATAGATGTCTCTCAGTGCATCAGAGGGAAATGACCAGTCATCTGTCTCCTCGCTGTGGAATCTGCCTGCAGCCATCAATCTTGTCGCCAGCACAGCAGCTCTTTTGGCTTAGTGGGGCTCATTAATTGAATGAAGGGAAATACAGGGGATCACAACTCTTTTCATTATTTCACTTTCTTTTCTTTTTGGATGGGTTTCTTTCTCCCTCCCCCCCACTACCACTCATCTGGGCCATATGAGGTAAGGTGAGGTAAAGGCACAGAAATTATTAAGATCTAGGGGGTTACCATAACTTCCTTCAGTATCAGCTTGTTCATGAGGAGATGAGAGAAATATGGGGAAGGCAAAATTCAGGCTAATAGGTCCCTGTTCCCATGCTTTTTGTTGCATTTTTGATGAAGTATTTAAAGGAAACTTGTAGCCATCTTAGTTTTTCCTCTCCCATTCTTCCTAGACTTGTTCCTTGGCCTTGTTCCAGCATTTTTAATTATCTGTTGTGACTGTTCATTTCTGCTGTGTTTTATTAGTGATAGAGGCAGATTAGTAGGGGCCTTGCCAGTTGGTTGAGGGAAGTGATTCTTCCCCTCTCTTCAGCACTGGTGAGGCCACATCTGGAGGACTGTATTCAGTTTTAGGCCCCCCACTGCAGAAAGGATGTGGACAAGTTAGAGAGGGTCCAGCAGAGGGCAACAGAAATGGTGAGGGGGCTGGGGGACATGACTTATGAGGACAGGCAGAGATGGAACTGGGCTTATTTAGTCTGCAGAAGAGAAGACTGAGAGGGGATTTAATAGCAGCCGTCAACTACCTGAAGGGGGGTTTGAAAGAAGGTAAAGCTAGACTGTTCTCAGTGGTGGCATATGACAGAACAAGGAGCAATGGTCTCAAGTTGCCGCAGGGGAAGTTTAGGTTAGATGTTAGGAAAAACTGTCTTGCTAGGAAGATAGTAAAGCACTGGAAAAGGTTACCCAGAGATGTTGTGGACTCTTCATCCTTGGAGGTTTGTAAGACTTGGCTAAACAAAGCCTTGGCTGGGATGATCTAGTTGGGGGCGGTCCTGTTTTGGGGAGGGGGTTGGACTAGATGACCCCCTGAGGTCCCCGACAACCCTAGTTTTCTAGGATTCTATGAAAAGTCAAGAGACAGATTTAGGAGACAGATTTATGCTGCAGTCTGAAGGCTTGAATGCAACCCAAATAGTCAATACCCTACCTGGCTTTAATTTTTCTTGTCAAGCACAGTGAAACCATGGCAGCATGAGCTTCTGTGTGTGCTGTACAAGACTGATCTATACCATAGGTACATCCTCAACAGCAGAAGAGGTGCTGCTGGAAGCAGTACCTGAGATGCCTAGAATAAAGCCAGCTCAGAAGTATGTCTACACAGGCTGTAGTATAGTCACCTCTCACCGTCATTGATGTTACAGTATTTGCCATTGGTTGATACACTTTTACTACCACTTCATAGATTTGATGATATTGGAGGTGGTGAAGGGGTGTTCTTGGATGAAGATCTCTGACCTTTGAATTCATTACGTCTGTTGACTTCAGGGCGCTATGCAAAAGATTGTTGTCCTTCCACCTCAGTTTGTGGCAGGTGGACAACATGTTTGGCCAATTCTATGGGAGTAAATTTACAGCTCTCATAGTTGTATTTAAGCACATAGCATACTGCCCAGCGTAACAGCTGATGGACATATGATTATATTTACTTTTTTACTTTTCTTGGTTAACTCGCATGATAGGAGGGCCACTCGCATGATCAGGGGACAGCAGGGCAGGCCGTACGAGGACAGGCTATGGGACCTGAACCTGTTCAGCCTCCAAAAGAGAAGGCTGAGGGGGGATCTAGTGGCCTGTTATAAACTATTCACGGTCAGGGTGGCTAGGATCTGGAACCAACTTCCAAGAGAAGTGGTGCTGGCTCCTACCCTGGGGGTCTTTAAAAGGAGGCTAGATGCACACCTTGCTGGGGTTGTTTGACCCCAGTACTCTTTCCTGCCATGACAGGGGGTTGGACTTGATGATCTGCTGAGGCCCCTTCCAACCCTACCAACTATGAAACTATGCTTTAGATAAAGTGCCCCCACTGCCATTTTGAAGTGCGGGGATACTGGTACACAAGACATGGGAAGGTGCTGGAGCGCA